>NC_135507.1:3037883-3203034 GCF_052857255.1 Amblyomma americanum | reverse complement strand
AATCTCCAACCATAAGTCACCAGGACTCTAAATTCACCTGAGTGTACTCACAAGAGAATTATTTAACCTTATTGAATTGTTCAGTAATATTCGTCTTTAGAACCTGTTCTTCGAAAGCTCCAAAGAAATCTGCGTACATGACACAATCTAACCTAGCGGTGTCTAACTCCGTGCAGTGAAATCATATTCACTCGTTTTAGCGCCCTGGTGTTTTCAAAAAAGCGTCTGTGCGCGGCTGCGTCTGTTCTAATTGCGTTTGATTTTTAACTTTTCCCTCCGAGCTCCCCCCCCCCCCCCCCCAAAAAAAAAAAAAAAAAATCTTTCTTCTCTACTTGCAGCCGAGTTGCAGGGCCGCACTATGCAGATGGCTTTCCGGCCGTCGCAAGCCTCGCAACGAGCGGCCTTTGCGAAATCTCCGGAGAAAAGCAGCGCGCGCGCGGCGCAAACAACAACCGACGCCCTGCTCATTTTATTGAGTGATAACGCGCGGAATTCTTGGCGCTCGTTTCACCCCGCTTTCTCTCGAACGTGACTGCGTACGTTTTTCTTCCTCTTTATTTTGCCTCCTTTCCGGGCAGCCGGGCCAAAATGTTACCCGACGGGAGAAACATTACAGCCGCCAGATGAGCAGGCATAAAGTGCGAAAAAAAAAAATGAGCGGTAACCGAAACCACGAAAGAAAAAAAACACAACAGGAGAATCACGTCACAGCACGCCGAAACCGCAGCGCTCGCGAAACATACAACAGGGTCGCGTGAAAAACAGCCTCGTCTAATGATCATGATTCTGTGCCGTCGTCGAGAGCCAAGCAGAAGGACGGAGCAGCCTTGGCGTGCGCGAATAGATTCCCGGGCGTGTGAACGGGCAGTAAAGAGGGCGAGGGGAAGAGGTTTTGAAAGAAGCTGAGGGACGAGGAACGGTATTTTCGGCACGTTCGCCCTCCCTCCCCTCTGATTTATTTGGCCCGCGCCGGAAATGTAAATGACCTTTGTTTTCAGGTTTACGTGACAGAGAGTCATCTGCTGCAAACAAAAAGAAAGAGATTAGAGGGAGGTGAATAGTGAAAGGGAGGAGGTGGACGTTGCATAACGCTTGCGCCGAGGCAAAACAAGGCACCCACCAGCGACGCTATCAGCTGGTGAGGCTACGAATCGATGCCGAAATCAAAGCGGGTCTATGTGCACTGCAATTCCACCTTCCTCCAATTCTCTTTGAAATCGAAGAGTGAACAGGGTGCACGAAGGTATTGGTTTGCGAGTAGCTCGGTACCGGAAAGATGACGAGATCTGGCGACGACCCCTGGCGTGAACGGCGTTAGGGCAAGGAGAGGGGGGGAGGAGGGGGACGACAGAGTAAACGGGACCTGTTAAGGGACACAGATCAAGCGAACCGGGATACAGGTTCTCATTCTGGGTCGTCTGTCGTCTTTAACCCTTTGCGCTGTTTTTACTCCCTCGTCGCGTCTGTCACTGTTTATGGTCACATTTTCCTTGTGAAGCGTAACTGTTTGACCGGTCGAAGTATTGCCTCGCCTGGAGCTCGCTGTCTTTCTGTTTCTTCGCGTCGCCTTCTAAATGACGTCCCGAAGAGAAGAATAACAGAGACGGCAGCTTACAGAGCTGCCACGTACTGGAATGGACGCTATCCCTGGCCATACGTGACAACTCTAACTTCGACGATGGTTCATTTCATCTGTTGCCCTAAAAATCATTGGGGTCTGAACTGAACCTAAGCGAGAATTTGATCAGAGAAGTTGCACAGCTCTTCTGGCCACGTTTTCCCGTTTGTCCTTGTAGAGCGCCTTTGTTTTTGGTAGTTGTGCAACGTAGAAAAGCCAAAAGCTAAACCAAGCTAGTTGGTAGAGAATTAGTCTTAGATTGGAAAAATGATATAAATATTGAAAAGGGGTGCCTGAAAGGGGGATAGATATGAAGAGTTTGGCGGTAAACGTTCCAGAAACGAACGCGATAACGATACAAAGAAAGAAAGAAAGAAAGAAAGAAAGAAAGAAAGAAAGAAAGAAAGAAAGAAAGAAAGAAAGAAAGAAAGAAAGAAAGAAAGAAAGAAAGAAAGAAAGAAAGAAAGAAAGGAAATGTCCTGTGCCTTTACTGAAAAAAAGAAAACGAGAGGTGCCACGATTAGAAGCCGAAATTTTGGCTAGATTATTCCATATGCCTGCAATGAAGCAATGCTGCTCGATTCACAAGGCCACCCGAAATATTCGTTTGGTTCTGTAGAAGCAAGATGCACCAGTTTTATTGCTTTCTTTGCGTCAGTGCACACGTGAGACCATGTACACTTACGGACATGACGATATCACACAGGAAGTTACGTAAACACGCCAGGTTCATCTGGGCGCAGCCTCCGCCTGCCAACCGTGGAAGGCGGTGTACGGGAAGAGCTATCGGGAAGATGATTACTCGGGAAGAGCAACCTGAGTCTCACAAGTCCCGCTCACAAGTCTCACAAGTCACTTCCGGCAAAGTCAACAAAATCTACGAATGCTATGGCAATACCAACACGTAATAAAATTAGGTTTTCCTGTGTGCGCATGTTGTTTTTGTCGGGAAAATATGGTTTATATCGACTGGCACGTTGTATTTTTGGGAAAATCAGAGAGGTTGGTGGGGGGGAGGGGGGGGGGGGGGGGGCTTGAGGGCTTTGCATGCATAATAAGAGAATATATTTCGTCGCCAACTGGCTTCCGCGTACACTGCAAGCAATACCCAGTGACATTCTGTGCTCCTTGTTTGGTTGCGCGATCACAAAAAAAAAACCCAATCTCACATTTCACCAACGTTCGTGGCTCCGAATCCTCCCTCCGCGATCTTGAGGTTACTTTGGAAGAGCAACCTTTCCGGTGGCAGCATCTGCCACAGCAGGACAGTGGCGCATCGCTCAGCCCCTGCACCACTGCACCAGGAGTGGAGCGGCGATCCATGAATGTAAAGTAGAAAATGACCAGTTCCGCATAGATAAATTGGCATTAATGCATTAGCGCTATCGCGCCATGCCCTTAAGGAGGAGGTCAAGTCCGATTTCACCGATCTTTGTCAGAAGCCTCCTTGATCTTGAAAACCGAGCCTTGAACCGCAGCCGAGGTGAAACGAAGTGCTAGCGCACGTAATTAGCTTTTGGCCTAACCATGCTGCATCGTCCGCCATTTGTGTAGACGCACACAATGAGATACTCCCTTGCGATCGAGTCGGTGTTCGAGTAAAGACTCCCTTGGAGCGGACGCTATGGGTCAGTTAGGAACAGTGATTTGAAATAGCAGGAAAGCGCGACCGCTGCGAGCGAAGCTCGCAACAAAGAATTCGATAGCCGATCAAAATGGCCGCCTTGCCGAAACAGGGGCGCAACCAACCAACTGGCAACGCCGGTTGCCAATAAAGTGTATAAAGTTCACCGCTTTTACGTCATTTTGAGGCGTGGGCACTCTGCAACTGAGTGTTGACTGTAAGGCCAAAACGCACATGAAAGTATCTGATAGTCAAAATTCGGGCATCATTGCGTCGCACATTACTGACAAGTATCCGGAAGTAGCTCTTCCTACTATAGCGCTAGAGGTGGTGTGCTTGTGCACATATTAACCGGGCTGGCTACTCACTCGAAAGTCAGCACTTGTGTCTGTCTTAGCTGTGAGTCAGTGTGCGCTGATCTCCTCCCCAACGATTTCAACAACAAAGTTCTCTTTATAATGCGGAAGTCGCACAAGCGACTAAAGTGCTCTTGCATTTCATAGGGCAACCTGCGCTTCCGAGGACGTTCAACAGTAGACGCAGCAGCAGCGGCAACAGTAGCGGATGGAACCGCCTGGGGGATGACATATATATTGGAGGTCGGGTCGACGTTTCGTAAAAAGGTGCCTGGGCTAGTAAACGCGGTCTTTGCATGTTGGCAACATTGTTCGCAATTTCTGACCGGAGCCTTCCGTCCCGATGAGCGGGAACAAACAAAAAATGCTATTCTCTTGCAAGTGAAAATTGCTTCGCGGTCGGCAGCTAAACACGCGATGTTGTTTAAGACTGGCCACAGCGACAAGAAAAGGGCAAAGTAAGGAAATAGTGGATCCCCGACCGATCAATGAAATCAATGAACCACGACCAGACGGAATCTGCACTTCACCACCATGCCTTGAAATGTAGATGCGCGCTTTTTCCCATTTGAGTGTTGCCAGTGTTTCACTTCCATGTAACCCGAAATGTAACTGACTGAACAATTCACACGAGAAGCGTGTGAAAGCCTGAGACTTTGCGGGAAACTTTCTCTGTAACACGCACACGCACACCTGTTTTCACAAACCTGCATACATATGCACACACAAACGAAAGAGAGAAGTTGAATAACGTGTACTGCGTGCAAAACTCGCAGTGATAACTTTATTTTTTTTTCCATCTTTGCTTAATTTTTTCTTGGCATACATCACCAAGTGCGGAGCGCGTGAAGCATAGAGAAGAATGGCACCACTTCGCCTGCGTGCGTATACAACTACAACTTATCACAAACCTTTTCTGTGTACGGCAAAAAGTGTGCAATTAATTCGCTGCTTTAATATATCCTTGCTTGCCTTCCTTACTTTGTTTTGTGCCTTGGATATCCTTCAGTGTTCAGGCTTCTTAGTTGCATCTGAGATACGTGAGACAGTTACTGCGCCATTTGCTTTCCTCAAAAATCAATTTTCATTTTTCATCTTTTCTGGGTAGCAAGCTATGGCAACGAACACCAGAAACAGATGCGGTTTGTGACCGCTGACATTTTGGACTATCTGCAGCTTCTCAAAGTTTATGCAAGCACCCTAGGCTCATCGAAACAAGGGACCAGCTTAGGGAAATTCGCTACTTTTCTCAAAAGTATAGAGAACAAGGGGTTTCCTTTTAGGACATGGTGTGTGGAAGTGCCTTCATCTCTTCTCCGAAATATGGTTCTTTTATTAACGCTACAAGAGCCACAATGCGCGGCTTAGAAGCAAACTACTCGGGCTCCATACGTTTTACAAAGACTGTGCAAATCCCAGCGTCCTCGATGGTACCATTTGTGGCACTGGTTCGAGAATACATCCTCAACATAAAAGTAAAGGGAAGCGAGAAGCTGAACAACCGAAACTGTAAATCTGTAATGTACCATCCTCTATACAAAAAAAAAATAGGAGGGGGTGGCGGTGCAGTTGTCCCCTGGCTAACGAATACATCAAAACATGCCTTTTTCAAACCATTACGCAAATTTCTTTTTCTTAGGCTAAACAACTGTTCCTTGTTCTCTCCTTTACCTGCGCCGTAATCTTGTTACTTATTTTGAGGAGCTTGACTGCATTATGGCTGTTTCTATGCATTCAAGCATCTCGGATTCCTTGCGTAGTGGGGGTTGGATCGCTTTGCCCTAATAAAGATTATGCTCCGCCCTTTGCATATGTCGTACACAGAAAGATAAAAAACAAGACTAACTGGTGCCCGTTTTGTTAACCAGAAGAGCTAATTGTTTTTTTTTTTTTACCTGATGGGCGACAGGTATACAGGTTGGACCAGACATTATGGGAGGACATTAGCATGAGGCTTTTGCAAGACGCACAGGGCAAACTGCGGGCACTTTTTTATGCGAGATTTATTGCCTACAGGGCATCAATGGGCGAAGGTCTGATGAAGGATGCAGTAATGATTAAAGTAATGAAAAAAGGTTAGCTGATTTTATGTACCCCAGTAGTGAGTGATGGCACTGTCCGTGCGTCCAGGCAGAATACGAAGTAGGGTTGCTCGGTGAAAGGCCCGCTACCTTCAGGTGCCGGATCCTTGAACGTTTGAGAGCTGGGCAGTCGCACAGTAAGTGGCGAATATTGGCTTCAGTGTCCTCCCGTTTACATATCGTACACCCAGGTCGAGGAAAAAAATCTCGGTACTGAGACCACTTCCGATTGACGGCAGGTGTGGGGCAACCTCGACCCGGATCCTCCTAAGCGCAACCTCCTCTTCACGGGAAGACCACGGGGGAGAGTTACCACACACGGAGGGATGAGAGCACGTGTGCGGCGCCGGAGGAGTTCCTTTCTTGATGAAAGGAGGGTAAAGTTGTCCAAATGAAGGAGCCGAGGCAATGACGAGTCTGGAGTCACGAGGCGGATCGCTAAATCTGCCTGGCTTTGAGAGGTCGGCACATCCCCTCGGACTCACTTCATACGCACTGGCTGCGGGATGCGTGCCGCGAGCCGGTGGATGTCCTGACATAGTACTGGGCAGCGGCTAACACGTTGTAGCAACCGCACTGCTTGAAAGGCGTCAGCGTGGATGAAAACGCGCGCCACAGGGAGCATAGTTTTGTCGGCCACGGATCAGAGTGCTTCTTGAAGTGCAACGAGCTCAGCACAAAAGGACGAAGGGGGTTCCGTAAGCTGAAATCTAGAGGTTTGATTTATGGCAGGTGTGCACAGGCAGTAGATAGTTGTCGTTGCTTTGCAGTCTTGTATGCTTGCGCCTACGTAGACAATAATGGATCATTCAGGCAGGCAAGCATCTTGTTCTTCTAATTTCTGGCGAAGCAACGGTGCCGAATTAGACGATGTTGGTCGGCTACTATCTGTTGGCTTGTTGTCGCTGAGCTGTGCAAACTTCCACGGGGGAAGAACTGGCGTTGGCGACTCAAGATTCGAGCTGCGCGCACCTCGGTTGAACAGCGTAAAAATGCAACGCAGGGGAGTGCAGACATTGCGCTATCTGCGTGATACACCTGCAAGTGGCGCTGCGAGACCTGCAGATACACGCGCTGAAGTGTTCCCATTAAGTGTGGCCCTTCCTGTACGTCCGTTATCTCACGCGAAACGTTGACGACGCGGACATGTGTCTGAGCGCTCTGTCACTCGTTGCATAAATAATTAGGCGACTATTCTGGGAGCAGCGAGAGGAGAAAGAAACGACGGGTTCTCCTGCCTGAAAATAGCCCAACCACAATGAGCAGAGAGAAGCGGGATGGGACAACACGGCGTACGCTGATACGGAGACGTCAGTAACTGCCTCACGCTGCGCCTGGCGCGAGCAGAAGATCCCTTCCGTTTTTCCTTCGCCTTGGGGAAGGCGATAAAGGGGGGCTCGGGTAGCACCCCCCCTCCCCCCCCCCCCTGGATAAACAATTATTCCCGCAGCGCGCGGTCGGCGGCTGACGCGCGATAATCGTGCGACGACAACATGGTGACAAACTGTCCTTGTCGCCGACGGCGCTCCGTGCGCGGCGCGTACGTGTGAAAGCCGCATGTTCCGCGTAACAAAGACGAGCTGGTGTTTGTCAGTACCACGGGCCCGGATCCACGCTGTGCTCGTCGAAGTAATATGGAAGAGCTGTGTACTCTTTATCAGCGTTGATCCGACGAATCCTTCCTCAGTAATAAATACGTGGAAAAAGCTTTTTTCGCTTTCTTCTGCGTGATCTTCTCCTAAAAGCAAGCGCTCTCAAATTCAATAAAACGGAGAGTGGAGCTACTTGGTACATACTGCTGGGAATAACAGAGCTGAGACGAGGGATCCACAAGGAAGGAAGAAGACAGCAGGACCGGCGCTGACTAACAAATGAAAGTTTATTAGAAAAAAAAAACACGCAAAATAAAATATACTCTTTGACAACCAGGAGCTCGTGCGCAACAACAACAGCCACAGTTATACATCAATCAGTTGAACCAAGATACATTAGTTCAGAGTCATGAACTGTTACAGAGAGGGTGCTCACGCACGAGTCAGTGTTTTTATGAATATGAAACGCTTCACTGATTTCCCTTGTATCTTCATTTCCAACCTAATTCTTCTGAAAAATCACGTACCCCCCTTTTTAATAAAACTAGGATCCTGTACAAACACAAAGATAAACTATCAAGGGAAATCAGTGAAGCGTTTCATATTCATAAAAACACCGACTCGTGCGTGAGCACCCCCTCTGTAACAGTTCATGATTTTGAACTAATGTATCTTGGTTCAACTGATTAATGTATCGCTGTGGCTTTTGGTGTGGCGCACGCGCTCCTGGTTATCAAAGGAGTATATTTCGCGTGTTTTTTTTTTCTAATAAACTTTCTGTTTCTGTCAGCGCCGGTCCTGCTGTCTTCTTCCTTCTTTGTTCCTCGTCTCAGCGCTGTTATTCCCAGTTCTCAAATTCGTTTTTAAGTTTGGTGTTAAGTACATATAAATTTGTTCGGTGAGTACAAACTCCTTCACATCTATTTTACCTGTACATCCTTAAAAGACAGCCGTGGTATCTCAAAAAACAAGAGGGCCGGGAGGGGGAGACAGTTAAGGGTGCAGACGAAGGCAGACTGTAGTCGGATAAAACTCAAGAACGAAGCGGCTTTTTTCGCACCAAAGGACCCCCTTCCAGCTAATGATGGCGGCTGATTCTCCTGAGTCGGCCAGCGGGACACTGCAGGAAGGGGACTATCCCGTTTCATCTGCCACTTCCTGCTTTTTCACGCTAGCAGGCCCATGAGAGTTGGCCGACGCTACTGGCTGGAAAGGGGTTGGGAAAATCAGCTTCGTTCTTGAGTTGTACCTGAGTATAGACGGAACTAGAAGTCCTGAAGTTGGATTGGATGGGCGGAGAATGGAGTGTTTTCATCGAGCGCAGATATATTTGAAAAATTTAGAACGTCGCATGGACAACAATGGGTGTCAACGTGCTGCGTGAAATACGAAATTGAGCTACGAAACTCGTAGAATGTCATCGCTATTCAGAGCATAAAAATTTTGTAGATTGTTTGAAGAGCGTTCGTTAGAAAAATAAGCTACGAATTTACAGTGCAACCAGTCGCCGCAGCTGTGTTCAAATGTCAGGTGCTTGAAAAAACACGAAAATGTCACGCAGGCAAGCGGAGAGAATCCTACGCTGATGCATAAACCGACCAAACCCTAGCGGTCGTCCATTCATTCTCCTGTGACGACGCCCCCTTCACAGTTCAATTTCGATATTCCCGCAGTATTGCTCTGATTGCTTCACTTTGTATTGTTTCACAGAGGTTAGCCTAATGGGCTGTGTACAGTACAGGGTGAATGTGTAGAGACGCAGTGACTTGAGGCGTCGGAGAATGCTGGTTGCAATACTCGAGAAATGTGTTGAAATGCGATGAAATTCTAAAATAAGAAGCTAAAAATTACTATTTGTAGCACGGAATAATTACGATTCAACGATGATTCCCGTATACAAAATGCGCGTGCCCGCCTCAGGAAATGAGAAAGGCGTTCGCATACTGAGAATGAAACCAAGTAAAAGTGCGAAAGCATGTGATCATTCTTTGCCGTTTCTTTTTCTTCTAATCCCGTTGGCTAGCGCGACGTTCTTCCAAACTTTCCAGGGGTGATGTCCTCAGTCAGGGGATTGGCCAGGGTGCACTGCGGAGACAAACGCACTCATGGGCAAGGAGAGGAGTATTTAGATAATCCCCAAGCTTCTATTGGCTGCAGCTTGCCTTCTTCTTCTCCTCCCTTTGGCTACAGCTGGCGCGACGCCCCTGTGAACTAACCTCAGCTCACCCGACAAGATAAGACATGACAAGGTTCTTGTTCGGGGTTGGTACGTCAGGAGTAGTGTTTTCGCACTTGTACCTTTACTGCACCCGGCGCATCAGTGCAGAACTTATCAAAAGGGACGTCAACGGTGATGATTAGGTGACCGTAGTCTACTGCAAGACAGATCTCGTTCACCAATATCCACTGAGCCAAATCTCAGGAGAGCTGAAGCCATTACACTAGAGGAATGTTTTTTTCTTCGTCACTTTGCCTGATTGCTTGCCGCCGATGATCACACTGCGATTTCTTGAAAAGGCCATATATTCTGTCCCCTAAAAAATGACACGCGACCTTGGAACAGACAAGTCAGAAAGTAAGCGATATCTCTATTAATCAAGTCTTCAGTAGACTGCGATTTATTCGTTACGCAGTGCAGTCCATAACGTTGCTCAACTGCTTCGACCAGGCTGATATTCGAGCAGGCCGAGTCAGGCGTTCACCAACTCCGCTTGCTGATGGCGGTTTTATGGCGGTGTCGTTAATTGAGAAATCAAAGCGGGTCATTGCGTCGCCGTGATGTAACGTTTAACGCCGATAAACCATAGCCATCGAACTCTGCCTCTGGCCAACGAAAGCAACCACTGTTGCTGGGTGATTTGGTTAGAACACGTGAGGCTTCTGTGAGGTGCAGCTTGCGGGAGGGTGCGAAAATGCGTGTGGGAGGGGAAGTGCGCCTCTTCGAGCGTGGAAAGAGGGAAAGCGGCAGGCGCAAGGAAGCCTCGTAATTGACGCAAACATCGCCGCACCGCTGGTTCTTCTTGGCGATGGGCCTGCTGAGGGTAAACACGCGCCGCACTTGTTGACCGAAGAGCAAGCTGTGCTATAGTGGCGGTGATGGCGGCGGGAGAATAGAGGGCACGCACGGGACAGTGCGGCTACAGAGGCGCTGAAGTCCGGGTCTCCAATTTAGTCCCCCAAGGGGCGAAGTGCGTCAACACAGTAGCCCCAAGACTGGCAAGGCGTTCACGAACTTTTCTTTGCTTACATGCACTGTTCCTGAGCCTATTTCTTTTTGTCTTTCACCCACTCACTCGTTTGTTTTGCTTTAACTCGCTTTACGCCAAGCGGGCTAACACTTGTTGCGGGATTTGTAAGCACAAACCCGGTTGCGCAGATAGGACTCCTCTGTCGTCTGGTGCTGCTGGTGCCCGGACAATCTGCTCCCCGCAGCCGGTGCTACTGCGTCCGGTGTGTTGCCGGAGCGTTTATTTATTTTTCCTTCGTTCAATGCCGGCCTCATCATAAGGAGTCGACGCGCGAGACCCCGTGTTGCAAGGTGTTTGAAGTCTTCCGCAACGCTCCGTTTGGTTCGCCCTGTATACCCAGCTACGTTTTAGATCTGCACCCGCAACCCGTATTTGCCGGAGAGAGGGTACAATGACCAGAGTGTTGAGCCACACTCGTAAAGTGAACCTTCAGTTATTCCTTATTTATTTATATCGTTTGTTTTTCATTCCCGGGCAAAACCACCTGCGGCGAGCTAGGAACGCACCAGCGAAGGAAGTTTAAGCGCCTTTCAAACACTGCGACAATTTTGCGAATAAGTTTGTGAAGCACGCCTCCGGTAACTGCTCGTACGACTGGCAGCTTTCATGCTCTTTCTTCTTCTCTCACTGTTCCGCTAATTGCCAGGACATTACATCCTGCGACGTCATCCCCTTCTCACTCTGAGATCATCTTCGAGTCACGCTGTAATCGTTTACCTTGAAACCGGTTGCGAATTAAATCCCTGCCGAGAGGAAAAAAAATTACCTCTATCACTCCATTACAACAAGTGATTTTTTTAAGTTGCTCGGAATGATTTCGTTGAAGAGCTCGGAAAAAAAGCGAGACAAACTGTGGCACGCAGTGCGCCTTTATTCAGGCCAGTCAATTCTACGCGGATGTCACTTTAGTCTTAATCGTTCGTGGCTAGCAATTTGCTTACGATTATGATTACTTGATTTAAATGGCGCGAAGGCGGCTTGGCTGAAGAGTACCGTGGGTAGCGTGTTTTTTATTTTTATTTTGATTCAAATGAGGTAGAGCTTGAGACCCATTTTGCCTGCGGGTGCCCCCCAAGTGTTTCATCCCGAAGATGCGGAGCCATTGCCCATTGTAAAACAGGTGGTTTCCCGGCGGCAACAGGAGATCGAGCCCTGAACCTATCGGATACGAGACGGATTCTGAAGCCACTAGGCGTGCCTTGCGCTGCACCACCCATTTGTTGATTGCTCCTTTTGAGGCGAAAGCATTATATGGTTCATTGGCAACGAAACCCTGCGGTGTCAACGAGCAGCAGTAGTCCGAAAAACGCCCCATCGACGTCACCACACTCTCGCATGGCGTCAGCCGTAGACCATAATTAAGACAGCGACGTCTACTGCAAAGAAGGAAAGTTAAGACTTCTTCTCAAGGTGGGGGGAACCGAACCAAGGACCTTCAGATCGCAACGCAGACACACAATCCATAGGGACAAAATCGCGCTGCTTCTTCACGAACGAAGGTTCCTTACGACCGTATGCTAAAGAGTAGGGCCGCCATTAGAAAGAAAGGCATCTTTAATGAACCTCGCAACAGAGCTCACTATGAGGCAATGCTTTCACATTCAAAGCAGGTAAGTATATTTAAGTGCCCTCCGTAATTTTTGTTCACTTGAGCCATTTCCATCTATTTCCTTCGCCTGTGCCAGCCGTAATAATCTATCACGGCTGAACTTTCCGGGCTCTCTCGTTACCCCTTCATCTCACTAAAGCTGTATCTCACGAGGATGTCTTTACTTAGGGTGCTCCCCCAAGCGCGGATCGTACCACTAAAGTGAGCCTAATCATCGCCTAGTCAATCCCGAGTCGCAGGCTTAATGGACAAGTGTGTGGAAATAACCTGCTGCACTGTTTCTCACAGTACTTATTGTAGTACTACTTAGTGAACACTTAAGGAACACCTGTTCTGGTTAACTGTCTTTAGTGCTACATACTTCTGAGTGATAACAGAGCGCAAGAAAAACTAATCGGTTCCTGATTCGTCTTAAGTGCTTTTTGTCCAAGCTCCTGATTTGACAGTGACACTAAATCGTTTCGTCGATTCAGACTACGGTTGCTATGAATTTGCGCTGAACGTTTAGGTTTCACTTGTTTTCGTTTAAAGCGACGGCTGAAGCGCAGGTTTCCAAATCTCCTTTTGACTATTTGGTTTGTCCTAACTACCGAAAGCTTGAGCATAAAAGGTTTTTGGTTTGTTTTTTCAGAGAAACCAAGCATGCACAGGGTGCTCCACTCTTATTGTGAGTACGCGAGTGTGCTGCCTCGCTCTTCGGAGAGCCAATGCGTCCACCGCAGCCGCGCATCGAAGCGAATTGTCAGAATTGGCCGCACACTCCCGTGCTCACAATGAGAGCGTACCACCCTGTGCATGCGTTCCTTTCTATTTTTCCATTCATAAAAACACTTCACACAATTCGCGCGCTGTGTTATGGCCATCGACGACAACGTTACGCAACGCCAAGTGTTTCCAGTAAGCATTCGACGTTTCCCAAAATAGGCACCGAAAGATTCGACAGGTGTGTGCCCCAGAATTTCCACGAAACGGTCGCGGGAACACAACCCTAGCACATAGCACCCGCTTCAATATTTGTATTTCTGCTCTTTTTTGGAAACGTATGCATTTCAATACTTTTTTCTCGACTAGAGATACCGCAAGCGCTTCATGGAGGGACAGGTGGTAGGCACAGATTTGAGCATTGGTAGCCTCAACCTTACAGCTCATGTGTCCGTATAGGCCCTTTTGTGGATGCATGCATCCTTTCTCCCCTTTGTCGCCTTTCCCCACTTTCGGTCTTTTTGTCCTTTTTCATTTCGTGCGAGGCAGCGAACAGGTCTAGAGTTCTGTGAATATCTCAGCCTTTCCTTTATACTCATCTCCCGAGCAGTCCTTTCAAGATGCTACAGCAAAGAAGACCACCAAACGGTGGAATTTTTCTTTGTTGGTTACATTACCTTCACATCCCAGAGTTGTTTATGCCCGCTACCGTGCCCCCGGAGCTGTACACTTCCTACTTATAAAATTGAAGACAGCACTATAGTTCCAACCAACTCATTTAAGCACATTGGTATTCAGATCACTAATGATTTAACATGGTCTTGGCACGTAAAGCACATAATTCCTCTAACTCAGCTGTTGGAAACGTTCGCCGTAACCTGCCCGTGGTACCTTATTCTGCCAAACTGCTAAGCTTACAAAACCATCGTGCAAATTAAACTTGAATACTCTAGCGCTGTATTTGAGACGCGCCAACCTAACCTTAATAATTAAACCTCTTTGATCTCTTCAGAATCGTGCCACTAGCTTCCCTATCTCGAACTGCTCGTGCTCCTCTAGCATCTCCACCATGAAGTCACACTTACAACTTCCTCCTCTCCCTTCTCGCCGACGAATTGTGTGTCTCTGTCTCGGGTTTTCTTCGTACATCACCCCGTGATAGATTAGCTCATGCAACCCTGCAGTGCATAGAAAACCTCGCACAGGCCAACCGAACAGCGTCATTCCGCCACGAGCTCGCACAGCTACGATTCAAGAGTCGCTCTTCGTACCCACCGCTCACGACTGGAATGGCCTTCCCAGCCAGCTGGTGCTCCTCGGTGGTCCTGCTCGCGTCAAGAATTCCATCGAAGAAGCTGTCTCATCATAGACATTTTTACCGCAAGCCTGTCGCCATTTGCCACCGTACACACGCCCACCCATCAAGTAATCTCCCACACCGGGACCTTTGAGGTGTCAATAATAAGCAATAAACAGAACACAGATCGAGCTCTCCGTCTCTACTCCGTCCTTTCTTGCTGTGCCCTTTGTTCAATGTATCTATCGTTCCCGTTGTTATGACTGAACACAACCTTACTTGCGATGCTTGGGCGGGTACTTCGCGCAGAAAAGTCAAGAGAACACCACACAAAAGTACTATGTGCGGAAGACAAGAATGAAGTCAGTTATCACGAATTGTTCCACTAAAGCGCACATTTCTCGCCCAGCGATCAATCACAATAGCCGATCACTGAGGCTAAGGGCGATTACGAAACTTTCCTGAGACAGCGAACGACTCTGTCAGTCCGGCCTTCCTGGTTAGCCGACGTCACCTGACAGTGAAGGAAGAGAAGAAAAGCGCATAAGAGTGAACCATACAAGCGACTAAAACTAAGATGCTCGGAACTGAGCCATAGTTTTGGTATCAGACGAGAACGGACGACATCACACGAAGAGAGGATTGAGACATGGAGTTGCCCAGGCAGTTCGCGTCTCGTTCTTCTCTTCGTTTGACGTCTTTTCTGCTAGGCTGATGCCAGAGCTACGAGCTTGACGAGAAATGGTTTGGCTGCCCTAAAATGGAGAACGGGGGGGGGGGGGGGGGGGGGGGGCACAGTGCGGCAGCCCACGAAGATCTGTTCTTGGCCCGCTTCTTTTTCTGGTGTTCATCAATGACCTTGCTGAAACTGTTCCTATTCGAGTCAGACTATAGACTGATTACTGCTGCATCTACCGTGATATGTTGGCTGTCAAACTGGTCACGAATGCTTGCAGGATGACCTTATAGTTACGAACAGTGAATATGCACACTTTTCGTGCCGTATTGCAGTGGATAGCAGCGACCATTTGCCAGTTTTCCTGCGTCTAGAAGAACAAACCACGTGTATGGTTAACGTGAAGGCTCGACGGATTTCTCAAGAGCTTCATCTCTTTAGAAATCGTATTCCTTTAGCAAATTTGGGGAAGAAAAAGCAGCTGAAAGTGCTTACCGCAAAATTCTGGAATTTTTTCTTCCTTTATACAATGACCGTTGCCCTTTTGTCGACATAAGACCATGTAGGAACGCCCGTAAACCTTGGATGACCGGTCGTCTTACATGACTCGTGAAAAAAAAAAAAGGTCTGCGGAGCATGCACTGTTTGTCCAAAAAGAATACTTATTGAAAACTTTCGAGGTGCAACTTCTAATCTTTGACATTTTTGTCGATTTCAGCAAAGCTTTCGACTGCTTGAATCACGGCATTCTGTTTGCAAAACTAAATCTCTATGGCATACGCAGCCATGCTCTGAACGTAATTAAACCGCACTGGGGCTCGCCGTCTCAGTACGGGGTCATTAAGAATTGCTCCTCACAGCTTCTAGGAATTTAAAACGACGTTCCTCCGGGTAGCATTTCGGGGCCACCCATGTTTAATATATACTATAAACTAAGCTCGTGATGTATACATGTGGTTGAACGATTTAAATGCCTAGGAGTAGTTTTTCTTCAAGCATGACTGGAGATCATCCCCTGGACCATATAGCAACGAAGCTGGCTCCACTAACCGGGGTCACAAGTGGGCTGAGATAAGTTATTCCAAGAAAAATAAAGCTACTCCCCTATAATTCCCTTTTCTACTCCTATTTAAACGACTTCCACTTAGTGCGGGGTGCAGCCACGGATAGCTGCCTTCAACGTGTCTATATTCTACAGAAAAACTACCTCAGTCTTATTTGCAATGTCCCCTGCGACTCGCTAAGCGCGAATCTCTTTCTACAAAGTGGTGTGGTAAAAATTCACAACTTGTATAAATATCGTCTAAGTATCCGGTTTAAACTTGAAACACGTAGGCATGTAAACTACATACGTAACCTTGCTGAATTACATGCCCGAGAAGCCAGCTACACGACAAGGTATGCGGAAACATGGGTGGTGCCGACTCCTCGAATAAATTCAGGTAGAAAACGCCTGCAATTCACTCTTCCTTCCCTGTTAAATACGTACGCATATAGTAATTTTGACCTCTTTAGTTCGACAAAGAAATCTTTGCGTGCTATGTACGTTGACATGTAGAATATTCTTTTTCTTTGCTATCAATCTGTGTTTGTCGAGTGCGAATGTCTATTCAACATTGTGTAATTCTGGTTCATTATATTTTGTAGTTACATTATTGTATATCTGTTAATACGTTGACCAGCTGTCTTTGTTTTATAAGCCTTGCTGTCAAGTCGCTGCCAATCGAAAGGGGGCTGCGGCCTTGTCAAGCTGTATCTTACAGCTTTTTCTGCGCCTCCGCTGTCTGCACCTTTTCAAGGCAGAAATAAATTTGATTTGATTTGATAAATGACCTCTGCAACATCAGTTGTCATGCAAGATACATTATATATGCGGATGATGGCAGTTTATTCTTCTCTTCCAATGATATTCAACACTTAAGGGGATACGCGGGTCTTGAAATAATGAAAAAAAAATGCGAAAATTTTCATTTTGCAAAAATGGCATATTCGGGATCAATGCACTTTAAACTACCTGCCTAAAAAGATTCAAAGTCTACCGACACTCCAACTACTGAACTATGTATATATTTCGCGCCTCCGAAGCCCGGAAGCGCGATTTAGCAGCGAAATGCGGCAGGACTTCGCGCCCGTCGTTTCCCACAACGGCGTCCCCGATGGTCGTCGGCCATCTTGGTTTTCTTTCACAGCTGAGCCCTTTCCCTCTACCTGGTATTACGCACCGCTGTGAGACACTTTTGGAACGTCTGAATTTCACTGTTTTTTTTTTGTTTAGGCTTCTGCAACGACCTCCGAATGGCTGGCGCGCGAAATACAACTGCGATTTTCTCAGCTTCTTGTTTTTTGGCATGACTAACCTTACACAAGTTTTTACGTTTTTATGGCGCAATTGCAATTAGTCTTATACCATTGAATTAAAAAAAAACTTAACTAAGCTGCGGAGCTACGCTGTTTTTGTTTGGCTGAGTCAAACATTTCAAATTTTGAAAACCATAAAGTGCCCTAACTCATCTTCATAATTATAGTACCTGGAAAAATTTGACATTTTTATATGGTGATGTACTTAAACAGTATAGTTAGCATAGCTACAGATGGCAGGTGTTTGACTACAGTCCCATTTCAATACAAACCAAAGAACGTAGAAAGAAAGTGTATAAACCGCCCGTAAGAATTTAACTAATTAAGCTTAAGTTATCTTCTCATATTATTGGAACTAATTGAGCTATACCGAAACTAATTATATCTTTGAAAACAGGAAGAAGAAAAACACATACACTTGTAATTTTATTGCTATGCCTTTATTAATAAAAATGCTCATTTCAAGACCGCGCCATTTCAAGACTGTCACGGCAAACCGCGTGCCGGCCTCACTTGTCACATGGTCATCATATAACTCATCAAATATAAACACCGAGAAAACAAAAGTGGGACTATTTCTGCCCTAAAGAAAACAGGCGTTTGACCATCTATAATTCACCTATACTTTGTCTATACTTCAGTGGCACAGTGATCAAGTACGCAGATACCTTCCAATCACTGCGTGTGACGTTTAGCAGTACAACGACATAGGCTGCGCGTGTTAGCAATATTTCTTCGGATTTTCTAGAATTACTTTGTGTAACTGGTGTATTCTACCTACCAACACCAAGATTAGCTTGTATTATGCATTTTTATCCCCATTTTAGCCACTGTCTTTTTGTTTGTGAAAACATCATAGTGCCAAACATTCTAAGACTACAAATCTTGCAAGAGAAAATATTCCGCGCGATTGTAAAGGGGGTCATATGATTCGTCCGTTAGGCTTGTCTACTTGCAATATAATATTGTACCTGCCAGTAAACATTTTATTAGAGATTTTATTGTTTCTATAAAAATAACGTGAAAATATTATTGCTTAACATACCGCCACTCATCATACTGCATCAGGAAACAAAATTATTTTGTGTTATCTAAGTGTAGAACAAACTACGAATTTTCTATGTTAAGCTATATTGTACCAAAGTTTCTGAATACCTCATTATATGATCAACTAACTAATATGTCCCTGTCTGCCGTCCGCGCTCTACGGTACTGTGATGCCTAATGCGCGAATGTTAACTTGTACTGTGCCACTCTGCTTAATCTTTTAATTTTTGCAGCACTTATTTGTGCTGATTATGTGAAACACCTGCATTTATCTGTGTGAAAGACGATGAACGGCGCTCATGCAGCGTTTCCCCCATTTAAGGAACGCCGTGTAGAACTTCGTGTGAGATTTCTACACGTTGTTATGTGGCTGCCGACTATCAATAAATATTGCCTCAATGCAGTGCATTGTTGTTTGAGCGATGCAGTCCGATGCAGAAGCTCACAAACGATGCCCATCACCTTAAGTGGTAATTCTCTGGTGAATTCTCAAAACAAAGATGTTATTTGCCTGCTTTCCTGTTCTTCATATTTCCATAAATTATGCGTTCAAATCTAAGCACAGTGGGATGCAAAGGGCGCTTGCTAGACAGTTAATGTAGAAAAATTATGGGCGATCTTAACGCTTCCTTAACGAATGAAATGCGATAGCATTTTGGTTGTCGGTTTTGCCGTCTACACTGTAATTACAATGTTTCTCCTGAGATTAAATTCTGTACCCTTCGCCATCACTATTTAATTTATGCCGGCACAAACACAAAGAACCATTTCAGAGAGACACCGACATGCGACTTCCCTATCTGTGAACAGACGGGCGCTCGACGCCCCACCGCCGTACATATACCATCGTCTCCTTCCAGGAACCGCTCGGGGCCAGATTTTCCCGCCCTATCGCGTCACCCCACCTTTTCTCGACTAAACTGAAAATCCGCCCACTGCGCCAGCTTAATCCACGTCAGGCGGGCATACTACCAAATTTTGGGGATATTCCAACTGCAAAACTGGGAGTAGGCCAACAGCAAAACTTCAAGGATGGGCCAGCTCGCAAATTTTTGGGCAGCGCCAACAGCCGAGTGTTTAAAGAAGGCCAACTGCCAAATTTTGGATTTGGCCAACAGCAAAAACTTTGGGGATGGGCCAGCTGTAAAATTTTGGGGTGGACCAATTGCAAAATTTGTGAATGTGGTCCAGCTGTCAAATTTTATGAAGGTGGGCTAATTTTGGGGTGGGCCAAGTGCCAGATTTTTTTGGTGGGATAAGTAGAAAATGTTTTGGAGGTGGGCCAACTACCAAATTTTTGGGTCCCTCGAAATTTCAAATTGGACAGTGCTCTCTGATTGCTTCCTCTCGGTTTAGGTGACCCTGATGACATCTTCAAATTGCCCAGTCGTAATTTTGTTACGCAGAAACCTGGTGTCTTTTGCAAGACAACCTAAATGATATCACATTAATATTAACGGGTTTTTTTCCTGAGGAAGACTTAGTCTACAACGCAACCATTAAAAAAATACATAAAACTTATCAAGGGCTTTAGGTTGCCGCGCGAGAATGAGGGGTGTCGTTTGTCGTCACTCCGTGCACCCTCGCTCAGCGCGCCCGACGTAGATAGCAGAGCTGCGCCGCGGCCTCACAGCCTCTTCTTACGCCAAAGCCGTGAGCCATGTATTTTTGAAAGCGACTGTACATCGCAAATGTACACGCGATCCAAGATTACATGCGCCTGGTTTATACTGGACCGTATACAGAACCGTACAGCCGGATTTTCGACGGTAGACTAGGATATCATGAACCGTTCACTAATATTGTGAACGTTTAGGCTGACCCTTACGCTCCGTGAGGCATGAGTACTTAGGACTAGGTACTTTTTAAGGCTCTGACCTAACCTAAATTAAACGAACCCGCTTACGTGTTCGCCATCGTGGACAGCAGTATGAAAATATGAGAGCACAATTGGGGACTAAATATTTTCAAATTTTCCTTTCCCCCCTACTTACACGACTCGAACTGTTTGCCGGATCTAATTGTCACTGCTCCTCCTCCACCCGTTTTCGCAGTTTCACATGACCACGACTTTATATCTTGACATAACTGAATTTTTGCATTTTTTTCCCAAATTATAGTGGATGTTTTATCTGTGTAATGCGTTCTGTACACCATTGTGTTATGATTGAAGTGTTGCATTCTTCTTTGTTTCCTATTGGTATTACGGACGTGTTTTGTATATTTCACCGCATGCTTACAGTCCATGTTTCATACCTTCCTCCTACACTAGTGCCCAGAAGGGCGCTCTAGGAGCCTCTATAAGTGAATAAAATAAATAACCGTAAGCATCATCCCATGCATTAGGGTTGGGTTCTTCCAGTGCAGGACAGATGCATCTCCCTCAGCCCTCCCATTACACCCCCTCGTGCGCCAGCCGCGGTACTCCTCTTCCTGAAAATTTCTCAATATATCCTCCCCACCTGACTGCCTGCAATCCCTTGCTGCGCTTTCATCGTCTCGGAATCCACACCGTTTCCCTCGGTTTCCTGCTCTCGTGCCTCAACCGAGTCCATTTCCTTCTGTCTGTTTAAGGTAGGATAACATCAGCTCGTGTTCGTTCCCGACGTAACTCTCTTCTTGTTCTCTCCTAATCGCTTTATTTCCATGGCTCGCCGTGCTATATCTCCTTAGTTTAATATATCTGAAGACAAAAATATGCAGGACTAATTATAAAGCAAGGACCACAGAATGTGATCGTGGAAAGAAACTGCCCGCTAACGGTCACAGATCCCCGCTAGCAACTCTCGACCAACGCTTGCTTCGAATGTGGCAGTATTTTCTCAGTTTGCTAACCCGAGAAAGTCCCTGGCTTACTGAGACCGCTCATGTAAAACTCCTGTCCAGTAGCATTTGATGAATAAATTGAATTATTTATTTTATTTATTTAATTGTTGCAAATGACATTTGTTTGTAGAGGAGCTCACCTGACCGAGTAGTGCGTTTAGTCCCAATCCCACAAGGTGCTGCGCATCATATCCTCGGTCAAAGAAAATCCCATTGTTTCGTTTTCTTTTGCGCGCCTAACCCATAGCACCGAATACGAGATGGATGACTGCGGTGTCATTCCGCAGGTGTTGCTGAAATTATTGTTTCTTGCGTTACACCCTCGTCCACTATCGGCAAGTAGAATGCAATTATCACAGAGGGTCGCCTCACAAAACTGTCGAGAGCACCTACTTCTCGGTCCATACGAATGATCTCATCGACAAACGAGACCACATCACAGTTTTCGGGCCCCAATGGAGTATTGACGAAGTGTCAAGAAGCGCCATCGCACCAAAACGAAGAAAAATTAAAACGGCGCATTTGACATTACAGAAAAGAAAAATGTTCAACACAACTCTCCAGCCCGTGCCGAGAATAGCGGGTTTATTTTTCTTCGCCGCTAATTGCCACTATCTCCACTCCCCAAAACCAAACACGTGTCTAAGGAGTGACGCCGCACCCAAAACAGTGCCGCCTGCTGGACTCTCCTATGCCGGGTTCGCTCAAAACCTGCGCCAGAGCTTTGTTTACCGCGTATCGTCAGCGGGCCGGCTGTCTATCGTCGCCAGAGGATGGCACGAAATACGCCCTCTCACGTCCTTCAGTCTTTACGTCACCAGAAGGCTTGTTCCTCGCCACAAGCTGCGAACCCTGGCTCTATAATTAACAACAGCTAGATTCCTGCAGTCGCAGCGTGGGCTTTTACGTTCGGTAATTGCGTGTTCTGCGGAGCTTGCGTCGATGAGCGTCGGCCTTCGGGAAAACGCGTGCAGTCACGCGAGGTCAGTGGCCGCCTATGGTAGTGTGACTAATAAGCACTAACAAGCGGCATCACTCAAGCCCATTTAGTGTCATTTATGACTCCAATACGCTTTCTTGTATATCACGTGTTCAATAACAGATTTTGGCGGAAGACATAACGCATTACAGAAAAGCATATTAAAATAAACTTGCTGTAAGCGATACACAATGAACCTAGGTGGCATAAGTGACTCTAATGACCTTTTTATGTCTAGGGCATATGAATATATGACAATGATGAGCCACTATATGTCACTGATGAGTTGTATCTCGGTGAAATACTATATAAGTTAACCTTATGGCCTGATAGTTTTTCTTTTCAGCGACGTGGCGGGAAGCTTACGACACTTGAAACTATCTGCAATGAAAACTTCAGCAGTCGCCCTCACTGTTTAAGGACTTTTAATTTTTGGAGTGCCGCTGAAAAGCAAACTATTTCGTCCAGAGACTTTTGACCGAAGGTGCGCTATCAGCGTCAAACGAAGCGTGCACAAGAGAGCTGAAATGCCAACACAAATGCAGAAACACATCATCTGCTGGAGAGAAGATACAAGCCAGGCTGATTAAGACTTCTAAAGGACAGTGCTCGTGCGTTGGAAGCGAAATTAACTTTCGCTAGAATTAACCTTCCCTCGGGTAGGATCTCATTCTGCTGTTCGCGTTTAATTTGTTGCTGACAGTATATCAAACGTTATCACAATTTATAAGTGTCCTGGTAAAGGTACAAATATAGCCAATTAATTTTCTCTCTGCGTCACTAGCGGACAAAACAGAGATGCCGCAGGAAAAACTTTTTTCCCACTAGTGCCAATTTACATGACGAAATAAGCCGTAACTTGGGTTATTGGAACAAACTGGACAGTTGTGACGTGTTCAAACATCAAGCTTTCTCGCCTGGTAGTGCGTTGTCCTCGAGCATTTTCCCTGCCGCCATGTGCCAGCAGCACAAAAAAAAAACATTACCAATTTAAACTCGGCACATATTTCAACAGTGCAATGTTAAAATATGTGCAAGTCGTCACCGGTCGGATAACAAAGACGAAGGCTACACTGTCTTTATCAAGGTTGCCCGGTTGTCGTCTGCGCTTATATCGGCTAGAAGCCCCCCCCCCCCCCTCCCCCCACTACGAGAGGGGCAGTGTTCCGGGCAACATCCAAGTAAATTATAGGCACCCGGGCACCTCAAACGTGCCACAAGAACCTAAACGCAAGGACGACCGTGCGTTTGGCCTCCCGAGGAATAAGGTCACCACCAAGCTCGGGCCGGAAATCGAACTCTCGACCTCGTTCCAGACAGCCTCAATGCCACGTGACCGCAGTTTTGCGCTACCCAGCCTTGCTGTTAAAATCGCTAAACAGTTCTGCGAGGGCCGGAAACGACTCAACCACGGTGTGTGCGTCGTCAGCAAAGCGCTTCTTCATATCCTTTTCCATAGTTACTTTTCGACGAGATCTCCCTCCTAGAACGCCAGACACGAAGCCGACGTAAATTGAGAGCGGAACGCGACGCGGCGCTCGCGACACGCTCCAATACGTCCAGCTTGCAGTGCTTCCCGGCGACAGTCCGCAAAACAGAAAGCAAAAAGAAACAAACAAACCGCAGGAAGCGATCGGCATGCACCGAACACATCCACTCAGTGCATCTAACCTGGTGTCCTCGGCCTCACCGATCACGTCCGAACACAGCTCAGAAGCTACTCGTGAAAGTAAACTATAAAACGAAATCCGCCTGCAATAAATCTCCAATCGATTGCGCAGGAGCAAGCTTTCATGGCGAGAGCACAATTGCTCTAAAAAAAAAAAAGTAGTTGGTGGTGCCGGAATGCCGGAAGACGCAATGGATCGCGAGGTCGCCAACCCGGCCAGCAGTTCTCCCCTTCATTCTCAAAGCTGATTGGGTTTTAACATCAGCATTGATTCTGCTTCAATTTCAATATTGATTGCGCAGCGGGTTTGTATAAACGACAGTGGCTTACGATAAACGGCTTGTCGCTCTCGACCTCCCTTTGTTTCCGTATTCTTTTTTTCTTTTATGCCTGTTCTGCTTCGATGACTGAATGCCTATTTTCTCGAAAGCACACCGGTCGTAAACTGTGCCGCTTTTATCTGCAGATCTATTTTGCAGAGCAGTGCCATCTTATCTCTTTCGCTCAGCGAATGGCACCACTTAATTATTACGCTCGTATATATATGATGACCAGGGCTTACGATATGTCTTCGCGTAAAACTTGGCGAGCGTCCAGGACAGTGAGTGCGTTGACACGATTGGCCACTCAGCACGCAATCTTATGGACGTGCTGTTAAAGAGGTCAGAGCGGAAAATACGACCAGCGAACATGTCGTACGCAGACGACTATCTTTTTCAAGCCCGCGTGTGCATTGTGTAAAATAGAGATTGGTATAAACACCAAGGCTAACTGCAGGTCCATTGTTCTAATAACTTCTGCGATTAAAGTCGCCAAAAGAGATGGCGTACCGCGTCCTGTCTTACTAAAGACCGTTGAAGCCCCCATTGGGACCTGATTGTGAATGGAAGTAATTCATTGAACTTATATTAACACTCGGGCTGAGAAAAGTAAATATTGAAAAGATCAAATGAGATATGGCCTGCCCACTTCTCCAAGGCATTACAGACTGTCAAACTGCAATTAATAAAAAAACTGATAGGACTCTTGTTACACTTGCTTAATTATATTCAATTCTACAAAAAACACAAGATATACTGCCTGCAGCTTGTCTATACATTCGCAGAAATGGGTCCAATTGCTTGATTTTGGGGGCGGGGGACTTGGTTACTCGAAAGACATGTATTCGTGAATTTCACATCTAGGTTCGGCGCACTAAATCGTTGTGCGCGTCAGTCGATATATAGTATAGGTATTTACTAACCGAGGAGTGCTGAGCAAAATCTGACTGACTTGGGACTCTAAAGTGAACGCGGGCTGCCGCACGCTTTTTAATCGACATGGGCCTTGATTCGCGTTTGTAGTGTTAGAAAATGTGCCGTCTTTTTTCATCTGCCTGCTCCCATTATCATCAACCCTCATCGTGACCCTCTTTTTTCTCCTCTTCCCGTTCCTCAGTGCAGGGTAGCAGGCCAGATATTCATTTTTTCCGTCCAAACTCTCTGCCTTTCAAGTCAATATACCCTCTCTCTCTGACTGACTTGGTTGGGATGGTGTGGCAGCAACAGCTGCATCGCAGCCCTTTTGCGGCCCTTACAATTTTCGCTGTTTTCAGAACAACCTCCTCCGCATGGGGTCGTGAACATGCGAAACATCACCACGGCCCCTATACTCATCGGGTCCCACGTGTCTCTAATGGCCCAGGCCCGTCTGCGCTACATACATTCTGGTCAGCATGTTAACGCAAAAGCTTTCTGGGTGTCTCATCCTGTGACACCCTTTGTGCCGCCCGGCTCAACATCGGCCGGTGCTGCGATGCTCGCCGCTAGGTGGCCACCAATCGTCCCTGCTCCAGAGCGGACGGCTGAGAGAGAGAAGACCACATAACATGTGGGCCACAGAGCGAGGCCAACCGGCGGGGGTTGAAGGCCGCTCCAAAGAGGCGCGATGTTAGAAACGCGCTACCAGCGAAGGCCACAATTTGTTGAGCCTTGCGCCAAAGCGCCGAAAATAATTGCTTTATCAAAATTATAAAAACGTTATACGGCTATGTCCAATGGCCAGCTAGAAATCCCCAATTTCGACAATGTGCGTAAGTCAGAGTAATGGTTAAAAAGCCATTTGAAATTTGATAACCAAGCTACTAGTTAACATATGATATACCTAGTTTGTGTGTTTGTGACGCTGTGTGTTTCCAGTAAGTCACAAACTTAAGAAGTGAGACCGGATAAAACTAAACGCCAAGTATCCTGATACGGAGACAAAGGCATCGACGCCCCGGCGCAGAGCTGTGCACTTGCTGGCAAGTCTCGTGGCGTCCCGCAGTCATTTGTCTTGAGCGCCAATGAAAAATGGCCCTCCTCTCGACAAATGGGAAAACGTGCCCTGTGCTCTCTTAGGATCTTCGCGTTGCGTCTTACGCTCCTTCAAGCGCGGTGGAGAGCTGCAGCCGCGATGGAGGCGTTTCATATGCACTCGAAGGCCGCGTTTTCTGAGCAAAGTGGGGCGCCTTTCCCGAGTAAATCAATATTGCGTGCATAAAACTGGATTTATTTAATGCCTAGCAACTGCAGGGAGCACCTTTTGAACGTGAAATCCAACATTGGAGTTTATTCGGATCCGGAACCGTTACATCTCAACTATCACCACGGGAGGTCAAACAATGTGCTACGGCTATTGCTCTGCGGTTACGAAATTTCAGGAACCGCAGTCTTGCACAGTGCGGCAGCAGTTTAAATGAATTTAATGTTCTTTCCTCGTTCCCCCTATTACACATCGAAAACAGTTTTTTTTTTCGTACGGTGATCAGCTGGGGCCAACAGAAGAGAAGAAAAACAGAATTCATCTGAAAGACACCGAAAAGACAGCTAGTTTTTTTTTTTTTTTCGCGTGGTCAGAATTGTCTTTCATATTTAGAGTCCGAACAAGTTTGAAACACTTCAGGATGCAGCTAAACGCGTACTCTACCAGCGTAGTGAGGGAAAAGGGGGGCGGGGTCGTCTGGAAGATCGAGATTCATGCGTAGCTCGGGTAGCTGAGCATAGAAACAGCTATGCGCCTACCACACTTTCTGTGCAGGAATATTTGTCTTAAAGGGCAACAGCAGAGGTTTTAGAATGCGAAGAGATTAATGGGGTCGAATCTGTTAAATCTGCAGGCAAAGCATGCGAACACTTTTCGGGCTAGGATTTGAAGTGGTGCCCCAATCGCAGAATGAAATCGCGACGGCCTTCAAGCTTCTCAGCAGCGCAAAACGCCAAGTGGGGAAGCGCATGTTCGCGTCACACACAGACACCGCCGGCACAGCTGCAACGGAAAAAAGACTAGCACGAGTGTTGCCACCGGAGGGGCGAAATCGTAAACACGCCTGGCACCCCTGTTATCGGTGCCTTCTTGGCCGCATTTCCAACTCATAAAGGCTTGCCTTGGAAGAACAAAACCAACGCCACCGAAGCAAGTGTCCATCAAGCAACGCACTGTAGTGTGTGGTTGACGGCTTCGGAATTTTAGTCTCACCAGTCCTGACGTCCCAGTCAGCTTCTCCGGACTTCTCCGGTGCTGTAAGAAAAAGCCCATATTTCAATCGTCGTCTACGTCGTTGTTTTGCTGTTTTTTTCTTCAAATGCTAGCGGAAGAAAACTTGGAATCTTTAAAAAGGTCCGCAGTTGCCCTTTATCTCTTACTAAAGATAACCAAGAAATATCGCCAAGATTTCGTACTTCGCCACAGCGCAGAAACGCTGCATGCGCACGAAATTTCCTCCTTTCTGCATGGTTAGTTGAGTCAGCAACAAAATACACTAGCTAAAATATATCGGCGGCTTTCAAACTAATAAGGCGCACGCAGTTTGGCCTACTATACGCGTACAGACGTGAGCATGAAGATTAGCACATGCGACCTGCCACTGGAGCGACGAAATCGCACCACACGGCTGACTCGGCGCCATGGTTTGCGAACACGCCTGGCACTCTTAATTATTATCGGCGTGTCCTACGTAACCATGGCGCCAAGCATTGTCAGATCTTCCGCTCCGGTGGCACGTCCCTTGTCTTGCGTTAATCTCTTTTGCTCACACGTGTACCTGTTCACTTAGGTTACACGCTTCATGAAAGCACTGCAGCTGACGCTACGCCGATGGTATTGCACACAACCTGGAATTCTGGCACACTTCGTGATTTCGTGTTTGTATGAGCGTAAGTGTGCGCGCGTGCATACGCGCATGCGTAGGTGCGTGCGTGCACGCATTTGGGGGGGGGGGGGGGGTGAGGGGGGGGAAGAGAGAGAGAGCTAAATTTTCAGTCTCCAGGACTTGACATCTCGTTTCTGAAACCCCCGCTCTGAACTACAACGGCCGGTTCAGCCACGGCACTGACAATGCCTTTTACGCCTTCCTCCTCTGGTGGAACTTTAAATTTAATTCTGCCCTGCATTAGCGACTCGTCTAAATCCCCTCACGGCGCGCAAAATACAGCTTCTCGAAACTTAGCTTCAACCACTCTTCGACGAAACAGCGAGGGATGGACAAAAGCAGGACCAACGCTTTATAACCGGTGTCGACACAGTGGCGCCCGCTCTGAAAACGCGGCTACGCGGACGGCCCAGCGTCGCTCCTCGTTCGCCGTTTCAGGACGCGCCGCTGGATCGAATCCCCCGTCGTGGGCTGCAGTCGGGGGACGGACGACGCTCCGTCTGGCCGCGCTGGCTTTGTATGGCCGGCCAGGTAAACAAGCCGTCAGACTGCGCTAGCCTCAACCCCGACGGACCGAGTCGGCTTCCAGGGGGGCTCTCGAGCAGCCCTACACGCGGCGACAGTGTGCGGAAACGCAAGCAGCGTCGTGTCGCGCATCGCGGTGCTATACGGTTTGGTTTGTTAACATAAGATAGCGTAGCGTAGGAAGACCGTGAGGGAAGAACTCGCTTCGTATTGTGGCTCTTTGAATTCACTATCTCGAAACTGTTTGCCCGTTGGAATTGGCCGCGGATATCCACCACCTGTTGCGGGACTGCCCGGCGCTGAAGCCGATGAGAATTCGGCACCTGGCGGCAGTGGGACTCTCACCGGACAATCCGGATTGCTGTATTGCCTGGACACAGGGTCCATATTATCGTTCACTTCCTGATTTAATCGAATCAGCCCACCTTTTTTCATTTATTTAAGCATCTTACTCATCTCTCACTTCATAACCTTTATGCCCCGAGGCAATAAACATCGCTTTAAAAAAAAAACAGCAGTAGTCGTCGTCATCGTAGTAGTAGAGGTTAGAAGTCGCAGTAGTAGTAGTAGTAGTAGTAGTAGTAGTAGTAGTAGTAGTAGTAGCAGCAGCAGCAATACGGGAGGAGGTTCGGAAGAACGACATGGCGCGGTAACTATGCTGCGGTAACAATCTACGGACGACACAACGCTCCGCCACATTTTCTCGAGCGCCTCAATGTTTCTATCTGGGTATGTAAAATCGGACACATGCTAAATAACAGCCGGTAATTTTGAACTGCCAGGCATTGACAGGTATGTGTCACGTGATAACAAAGAGACGTCTAGTGCCAGTGAATTCACAGAATTTTTATCCTTGTACAACCTCAGACAAATTGTTAACGAAGATGACTCGGTAACAGTTCATTCCAGGCCTTTGCTTGACCTTGCGTTTGTTTCAAATAAGGTTGGCGATAGAGAACTGGCCGTCACGGATGGTTCTGTTTAATATAGCTATTTATGAAAGCGCTTCCGCACAATCTACTTCCCAGATTCAAGTAAAGGATTACGTATGCGCAGACGACCAAATTTGTCTTTTTTCGACTAGTTATGTCCACTGGAGGGGGTTGCTTTGCCTGCATGCTTTCAAAAGTGCATGTGCTTTTGCATGATGCAGCCAAATTTTTTTGAGCCACAGAGGCGAGGGTAATCGCGTTTTCGAAATTCCAAAAACTGATATGGCAGTTACTAACGGCCGGCTACAAATTTCTAATTTCAACTAGACGGCTAACTGTAATAGTTAAAACGGTAATTATTAGAAGTTAGTTAACCATCTTACTAGCCAAGATGATTCGCCAATTTTCTCACGTCCGCCATCGCTGGCAATACCATGCCGCAAAAGACATATGTTTGACTCAAAAATCCTATTTTTGAAAATTACTTTGTCTCCCTCGTAACAACCAGTATATATTGCAAAGGATTTCAACGTATTACAAGTATTACAAAGGGTTCCAAGCCATTATGGCACGGACGTTGATGTGAAATAGAGTTTGAATGAGAACACTGTATAACACCGCAGTAGATGAACAATGCCGTTGATACGCTGTGCATATAAACAAAACACGTGATAATAGAACAATCCGACACTGTTACTTATAACAACCAAGCCGATAGCACCAAAATGCAGTGCTCGTACATCACTCCAAATATTTGAGCGATTCATCGTGAAGCAGAGCTAACGAAAGGTAAAAAGAAAACTGTGTCACAAAAGTCACAATCTTGAACTAGTGCCATGCGTTCTCCCAACCTTTTTGTCTCTGTAGAATGAAAAAAAAAAAAAGAGAAGGCTTCGTTTTTTTTTTTTTTTCAAAAGTGAGAGCAAGGTGGTACTAAAGCGGCGGCAAAGAACTCGCCGGATTTAACGAAAGCAACATGCAATGCTTCATTAATTTTCTTTTTCATATTCTTTTCATAACTGCCGCAGCAAGTAACACGAGAACCTGCAACCGACAGGACTGATTTATTCAGTCTGGACTGAGGCCTATCTCTCTCCCTCTCTTTCTCGTCTAACATGTCTTAGGACACACAAAACTTGCGTGACTTCTTTTTGGCCGAGGGATACAGTGGTATTGAACACTGTAGTGAAACGCACCAAAATGCGGCAGCAAATACATCGACACGTGCGTGTCAAGCGCAACCAGAGATGCGCTGATTTGGGATCGCACAGGAGCACAGCCATACAGCAAGATGAACGGAGAGTATTTCAAACACGTGTGCTCGCCGAAGAGCCTCCTCGATGAGTTAGTGCCAGGCTGCGAGAAGTCCTTGGCCGGAAGTCCGGTTCGATACCGGCCAGAGCTCCCGGACCCCCCGTTCGTTCGCCACGTGTTGTACCCTTATCTCCTGATCCCCTGGTTACCCTAATATGAGAGCCCGACTCGTACACGAAGAGGTAGTTCGATTGTTTCAGTGTATATCATCGTTAGCCGTATAGTGAGTGGGTCGCACAGCGTGGACAAGTTTAAAACCAAGGAAAGGATCGATTGAGAGGAAGATGACTGAACAAGCTGCCACAGATGTTCCTGAACAACTCTTCAGTGACGTCAGCGCCTGAAGCGCCACCGAGAGGTAGCAATGGCAGCCCCTTAGTGACACTGCAGAATTCGTCATCGCTTCACCGCTAATGATACGGAGTCTCGTACCGGTATGAAATCTCGGACCTGAAAAGAATGCACAACTCCGGCCTATGTCAGACTGGCGTTCCTGGATCATTAGGCTAAAGATTGGCTTTAAGACTTCGCATGCGAGCGAATATCTCCGTGACAGCGCTAGTTTCCTCAGAAAAGAAGGGAGCGACTGTACGGCACGAGGTCTGGACTTCTTCGTCTTTTCTCTTTTTTCAACGCATAAGTAATGGTCGCCAGGAGAGTAATTGCAGAGCGAGGCTTACTGGGCGAGGTGCATTGCTGGCTGGCTCCCGTGGAAGTGCTTTAAGACTGCTTGCACGTGCGCTGTTTTTACTCATAGCTCATTATTCACCATGCTACGTGGACTAGGGTGAATTATGACTCCGTCCAGACGCCTCTCAGCTTTCTTTAATGACCGCGCGATTGACTCTCCTACTTTTCCATGTCTTTGTATGAAGCTGCTTTTTTTTCATTTCAGTCCGACAACGGTTTCCGGAACTTTCGGTAATCCTGAACTGGCAGAAAAAACGGAAGCACGCTTCACAGTGCTTTGCAGTCCTAGAACCGCGTCATAATTTCTAGCTTAAATATGACATTTTTCCAAGGAAGCAGATAACATTTTTAGATAACAGGGATTCACAAATACTGTTTAAGGTGTTCCAACCACCTTTTATTTAACTCATCGATTTCACCTACGGCGTCCTGAGAACAGATGCAACAGAATAGCACTTTTCAATGAATGAATAAGTAATTAATTCAATATACTAATTAATTAATCTGCCAATTAGTCCTCCTTTCTAGACATTTCGCGTACGACCCTAATAGTCTTGTACTTTGTTACGGTGTTTCTGTGCAATGGGAGATTCTCCCGCAGGAAGGCCTTGCTCACTATTTCAATCGTGTACAGTCACTGTAAATGAAGCCTTCGATTGGATTAAATTACATGTGGGGCTTATTTATTTATTTCAGAATACTGCAGGTCACTGCTTTGCCCAAGCAGGAATCTGTAGTGCTAGGGTTGTATCTACAGTGCTATAGGCTTGCTGACCATTGCAATAATACAAGAGATGGCCCAGAAACTTTCTAAACCGCATGTACCTCCCCTTTATTGTTCTTGGAACTTGCTCATTCAAACGGGTGTACTTGGATACACCTCCCACCCGTTTGGAAATTTCGCAGCATTATTGTGTTAGTTTTTGTTGAGATTGTTATAACAAGACTCGGCAAGCGATTCTGTGAAGCAGGGAAGATCGGACTATTCAATTCAAATCGTTTATTTTTCATAGCGGTACAAACACAAACTCTGAATGCTCCCCTGGACTAAAAGTTGCCCTAAGCAACTTGACGACGGCCCAAGGGCCACCTTACAAGACAGCAGTCGACGCAGATTATCAACAAAAGAAAGAAAACATCACTCATCAAAGATCACATTGAAAATATATGGGCTATAAAGCAGGTCTCAAAAGCGCGATATATACAAGAAACAAACAGTGAGACAAGAAGAAAAAAAATCATTAGATGGTATGGAAGCACACGGTCAAATCACAATTAGTCAGTTTAAAACCAATGCAAGATACATCAAATCAGAGTTACACGTAAGAGTTCAGTTGAGGTTACAAAAATAATATTTACATTCTTTCTTAGCTGGAAAAAACTCCTTTGGATATTTGTTTAGAAGTGATGGAACATTATGCTTTAATGACTGAAACTTGTTTTGGGTGCGGAAACAGGGAACTAGCCACTGTGGGGGGTTTCTAGTGAATACATCTGTTGTTTGCTGTTGTAATGTTGCAACAGTTTTAAGAAAATTTGCAGATTCAACGGACGAAAAATAAAGCTGGTTTAAGAGTTGATATTCATAACTGTGCAAAAAACGAATCATCCCATACTTCGGAAATAGGTTGTTTGTAGATGTGTGCGTTCCAACATTTGCCACATAGCGCAAGACTTTCTTCTGGAGCACATTAATTTTATACATATTTCTTCTTGTTGTTGAGCTCCAGACAAGACTGCAATAATTTATGTGGGGTGCAAATAACGCTTGGTACAACTGGAGTTTAACTCTTTCTGGAATGAGGTTTCTGCAGCAGGACAGAGTGCCTGCAACAGTATACAGCTTCTTGCAGACGTGATTAATGTGACGATCGCAGTTTAGGTGAGAATTAAAAGTAACGCCAAGAACCTGATGCTCATCTTGTATTGTGATATCACTATTCTTATATTTGATCTTATTTTGCAGTGTGAAAACTTTATTTCTTGGCATAAATAGTAAAACCTCAGTCTTAGTGGGATTGATTATTATGCAGTTGAAGTAGGACCACCCTGATAGTGATTCAAGGGTTCGGTTGCACTGCAGAGCTAAATCGTTTGGATCTTCATCCTTAAAAAGAGTACTACTGTCATCAGCATATATAAACCATTTAGCTCACTGATTAATAATATATATATATATATATATATATATATATATATATATATATATATATATATATATATATATATATATATATATATATATATATATATATATATATATATATATATATATATATATATATGAAATCTCAGAGGGCCTAAAACAACACTACCTTGTGGTACCCCGGTTTGTAGGGGAAGCAGAGACGACTGAGCATTATGTATATGGATGCAGTGGACTCTGTCTTTCAGATATAACATAGTTAAATTGAGGGGTCCACCCCGTATTCTATACTGTGATAACTTACCTGACAAGACATTGTGGTTGAGGGAGTCAAAGGTTTTACTGAAGTCAATGAACAGACCAAGAGTAAAAAGACCAGAATCTATATTTTGAACTATCTGTTCTTTTAGTAGAAGTAATGCCATTTCTGTCGATTATCCTTTCCTAAATCCATATTGGGAGTCTTATTCTGTTGTTTTTCTCGAGGGAAGTTATTAAATCTTTGAAATATAACCTTTTCAAGCCCTTTTGAGAAAATCGAGAGAATGGATATTGGCCTATAATAATTCAAGACATTTATATCACCTCCTTTGTGCACTACAGTAATTCTAGCCTTTTTTCATGTCATCAGGAAAAATGCTGCATTCGGGAGCTAAATTAAAAGTGCGAGCTAAAAAAGGAGCAATAAACTCTATTACGGGTTTTACTGGCCTCATCTGAATGTTATTGGGATCCAGCGATTTACTATTTTTGATGCTAATAAATGTGTGGTAGACATCCTGAGTATCCGTGGGCTAAGAAACAAACTCTGAGGGGGACTAAGGCTTACTGTGCTCATCAATGGTGGGCTTAAATTAGCTGCCTGGGCAATATTAGCAAAATGCCGGTTGAAATTATTTGCAAGTTGTACACCGCACAACTCTACGCCCTTATGATATATTGTTTTGGGGGAGAAATCTTACTTATTCTGCCAAGAATATCATTTACGATGTTCCATACGGCAGGTGCATTCTTAGTTATAGTTTCAGTGAAAAGGTTTTTGTAGTATAGATGTTTTGCCTGTTTAAGCGTAGCATTTAGTCTGTTTCGCACATTCTTAAATTCCCTTGGCTTGTCTTGACATCAATGTTTCGGCCTAATTCTTGCGCCATAAATAGCAATTCCCGCCCTTTTTTCGTTGCCTGCTACACTTCCCTATACGAACCATTCAAAATCCGTTTCGCATTCTCGCAGGCTTGTTTTCTCAAAACTGTAGTATTTTATTTTCTTTACATGGAACATTCATTCAGACACACTTGGCCTGGGATAGCAGGGCTAAAGGCAGGTGCTCTCTCCCTGACGAGGCCCCTATCACGGATACACTGGTCGGCAGGTGCAAGTGATAGATTAAATCGTTATACAAATGGTAATGTAAATAAACCGTTTAAAATGCACCGCCAACACAAAATGCCGAACGCTTCACTCCACATTTCTGCATACAGCGGCAGTGGACGCTCGCCGAGTCTTCCCTCGCTCCGCGCCCCTTTGCTCGCTTTTATTTAAATCTGAGAATTTGAACTTCAAATTGCGGAGTCGGCGAACTTTATCTCATCTTTTTGGTAACGCAAATGTTGAACCCAGTCGCCAGTACGAAGTGGGCGTTCTGCACGCAACCCTCTACCCTCAGGCGCATGGAAAGCAAACATGCGTTTATGGCAATGCGACCGGTGAAATCAAGTTCGAAACTTGGACCGCAGAATCGATCGCTTGACATCGATGCCTCAGGCTCGGACAAACCGGGTTTTAAACTTCTCTAACTTATACAGAAATAAACATAAATGTGAGGGATGTGAGGCTTTTTGAGACCATGCTTCAGCACGTGAAGATGTGACTTTCCTAACACCGATTCTTTTCCTAGCGAACACAGAAAACTACGAACACAAAGCATAAAGAATCGGAAGCATTTGATATCGCTGAGCGCGGCAGGCATCTATTTATCAGCGCGATTTCGTTTGCATATGCGGCAAGGCACTCCGCAAAGCTTTTTCTGGATTGAAGCAAATATGGCTTAGCGAGAAACCGATTTGAATGTTGGAACGTAGAGTAGATGGGACACCCATGCACGAGAGGTGCCTTCGACAGCTCTAGTGAGTTCTTTCGGTAGACAGACGATTTTTTCGTAGAAGTTCTTTGCATTAATGTAGAATCTCAAGGTCGTGAGTGAGTCAGCGGAGGAATAAGAAGGAATGCATGGACACTGTGTCGCTCCGTTTCCCAGATGTCTGTCCTTTTACTTCACCTTCTGGGACTAACAGGGCTAGCTTTTGAATCAACGGAGCCCCAATGGGTGCGCCTCATAGAAATTATTCGACGGTATCTAACCATGAGATTGGAGCCTGAACTGCCTGGCGCGCTGAACAGCCTTCACTTGGCGCGGGATTTCGTTGCAGCTGCATGTAACTAATGAAACGCGGTATGAAATGAATTGAGGCTGCGTTTGCAAATAGTGATTTTCAGGAAGATTTCAATAAATTGAATACGGCGTGGCTGAAGTCCATGGCTTGTCGAAAGTGGTAGTCGGCGGCCAGAGTGACTCGCTTTCTTCGCCCTTGTCTTTCTGTTGGGTTTGTTTCGTTGTTCTGCTTTTCCCTTTCTGCGGTCGCTCCAGCGATGGCCTCTTCGGAAACTCGCCAAGAACCGCGTTTACGGAATGTGTCCCGTAAACTGACACCGTTGCGGTCGCACATTGCAGACAGAAGCGAAATCATCGGAGCACCGTGATTCAAAAGAAAACTGCGCAACGGAAAAGCAGGTCTGTGATTAGAGTGGGAAACTTAATATTGGCTGATTGGGAGAAAAAAGCAAAGGTGATCGATTAACCATTAGAAGGTGCCGCCATTCCAAGTGCATGTAGAGTGTGAAAAAGGGCTCAAATTATATTGTTTATTCATTATTTTTCTTCGCTACTTCAGTGCGTGATGGACTTGTGCTATCACCCATGACTTCACTTTCCTCGGGCTACTCAGCTTGGAGCGCTCAGTCACGCCATACGTGACGTCACTATGCTGTAACTGGTTACTCTACTGTGTTCTGACCACTCAGAATGGCGCGTTGCAGTGACACCAAGCGTGATGTCACTATACTCTAACTGGTCACGTTACGATATTCAGACCACTCAGCGTGCCGCGTAAACAGGGTGCACTGCAGTGACGTCTAGTGCGACGTCATTGCATGCTCAGCAGTTAGCGTGTCTCGATGTTCCTCCGACACCACAGAATCTGGACCCATGCCCTTAACAGCTGTCGCTGTAGTGCAAGTTATTACGAAGTGAAGAGAAGCCTGGGAAGGGAACAACACACTACAGGTATAGTACAAGAAGCTCTAGAGTAATGCACACAGCTCGCTTTTAGAACGGGCAGGGGTGTACGTCCATTCAGACGAAGATCCGGACTGGGATAAGAAATTTCCGGGAGAATAAGTGTGGGTCCAAAGAAATTTGCGTACACACTGTTATGTTATCAGCAGCAGCTTGTCTAAGTCGCTGGAAAGAAAAGTACAAAACAGAGGTATCCCACCAGTGCTCGGCTAAAAAGCTTAAACCAGCGGGGTAAAGCGGAGTTGATACTTGCTGCGTCGTAGATAATGTGACACGGCAGTTACAAAAGATTCGACAGAGAGCATGTCAGCAACCTCATAAGGTAACGCGCTCCACATGGCTCGAGAAAGGATATCTAATTAAGGTCTGGGTATTTTGCGCAGAAGCATAATCTAATTTAAATGCGATTTGTCTGTTCTGACTAACTGCGTTTCAGTCACATTTCAAGAAAATTTCAAACGTAAAACCTTCAAAGGGGTACAGACACGAAATTTCTTGGTGTCGGTATTTTTGCCTCGAAAGAAGCCCCGGGCCTAGTAATCATGAAAATGAGCCTGAAGCATCAACGTTCTGCGTTCATAATTAATCGCAACCTGTTTTGTAGCGGAAGTTTCGCTCTCGGTAGGCGCCAGCGCTGAAGTGCACCTTGACGTCACTGTCGACCGGCCAACCGCAAAACTCACGACGTCGGCGTCACCGGCACGCGCCGGTTGTCCTGAGAACACCCACTGTGTTCGGTGACGTCACAATATTTGGAGGAAGTGCACCTTGGCGTCACTCGATGCGGATGTAAATGCCGAGCGGCTGACTCCTCGGACGACATTCAGAATAGTTGTATTAATGTATGCTCCACTCAACACCTGCTACTGAAACTTGCTAGAAGGAATTTCCTTACCCCCATGAAACAAGCATCGTTTTTTTGTGTGTTCGAAATTATGTGTCTGCACCCCTTTTAAGGAAAGACCTGGTAGTTAACCATCCTACAATCTATTTTCAGCTCAGAAGCGCAACCCATAATTTCCAAATCTCTAACATGGGCATACGCACCATGGCGTCTGCGTTTACTACCACTCCGCTTTGAGCAATACAGAATAATAGTTTTTTCACTATCAGGTTGACTTTTCATTCGTATTTTAGTCTTGCATTTTTTTAAAGCATGCGTCGCAATTTAAATAGCAGTTCTGACTGCCAGTTCACTTCGCTGTTTTCTCCGCCGCATATTTCGTCAACGAGTCACGTAGGTTCATGGAACTTTGCAGCTCGGCGGTGGCATTAAATGTGGGCTGCGTACCACGCATTGCGACATTAGGATTTCATACGTTCGCTGTCGGACCGGATAAAATACAGAACGGCCACAGCCCTCTTTTGTCGTTAAATACCATCTGTAAGATTTCTGCGCGAGGCTTAACAGCCCAGTGCCGTCGCACGCTTGCGTGACCGTCCAAGGTAACAGCAGAGGGGGGGACTGAAATACAACAGGCGGCAGTGTCAACATTAAACTGCCAGAGATTGCGCTACTCACCTCACGTTCCGTCACGAAAAAGCCTTAGCGCATTCTTAAAAAGTTGTTTGACTCCTTGATCGACAACATTCACAACAATCTGCGCCAAACCAAGACCTAGAGAAATGTGCAGTGCAGATATGAACTGCAAGTGAAGGTGGAGAAAAGTGACGTCCAGCAAGTGACTTTTATTCGCTAGTTTCTGTAAGAGAAAGCATTTTCCAGGAAACACCGCGGCACGGAGCTGGCGCTCGATGTTTCCTTTGATAAAATGTTTATCGGAAGGTATTAAACTAATGCGAAGAAAATTAGATGCTGTTATGCTGGGGGATATTAACGCTTACGTAGAAAAACAAGATGGATACCCAGACATCAACGGAAAAATGATGTTGACCATGTGCGAGCAGGATGGCCTTATTGCAGTAAATAAGGGAGTGAAGTGTGACCGCGTAATGGCTTGGCAATCCGGCGCTTCCCACTTTAGAACAGACTTTAGAGATTTATATGAAACGCTGAATGACATTAAAATAGACTAGCAAGGAATAAAAATTATTGGGAGCGACCATGAGAGGCTAATCGCCATGGTTGGTATAGAGGAAAAGATGAAGCTGGTCCGCGAAAACTTAACATACAGTATGAAATTCGGTATAAGGATGACCGTCATTTGATCACCATACATCTCTAGCGGTAGGAAAGTGTATTCAGAAGGTCTCAAATAGATCGTGGACGTATGATGAAGTTCTAAAGTAATTGAGAGGGAGATAGATTTGATACTGAAGAAACACCGGTGGAGAGACAAAAGGAGACCCAAATGTTGGTGGGACGTAGATAATACTGGTTAGATATTATTGGGCATTATTATTATTGGTGGGGCGTATATTATCTATATCAAGTCGCCAAGCCGCCTCCAGGGCACACCGGAAAGCAAAACAGGAAAATGGGCCCTTGCCCGCAATTCAAGACAATTCGAACGAGTGCAGAAAACAAAAAAACCATGCCCAAAATATGCTAAAAGAAATGATTACGGCTACAACCGGTAAGTGCATGGCAAATATTCGAAGAAGAGATAAGCGGGCACCTGGAAAGTTCTGGAACCACCTGAAAGCGCTTGGTACCAATTCGAAGGGAACACGTCGCCATATACAGGCTGACAACGGTAACTTAGCATGCAGCAACAGATTTGGACACAATGCTAATGAGACTAATTCTATTTCTTGGTAAAGAAATAAGAAAGATTTTGTATGCTGCTTTAAGTGACGTATTGAGAACTAAAGAAATTCCAGCAAGCTGACAAGAGAGTAGAATAACCTGATATACAAAGACAAAGGTGAAACAGGTCGCATTAAGTTCAATAGGCCTCTAACGGTGACATCGGTATTGTATCGATTAGCAACACCAGCCATCAAGGATCAACTACAACGCTGGACTGGAGAGGCAGAGGTTTTTCGAGGAACTGCAGAATGGATTCAGACAAAGAGGCAGTTAGGACAACTTGTTCGCAGTCCCACAATGCACCGAAATTGCTCCAAGTGAAGTACGATCACTGTGGATGACGTTTTTAGACAACAAAGGGATTATGACAATCTAAGCCACGCTCTGTTATGGCAAATTTTATAAAAAGAGGGTGTGGGTAGTGAAACACGTTTAGTAAAAGAAATCTACAAGGAGAACAACGTAGCTGTGAATTGGCAGGAAACAGAAGCTGCAGAAAAGTTGCGGTTAAAAAGGGACTTAGGCAAGGATGTCCTTTATTGCCACTCCTATTTATGCACCACGTCAAGGAGATTGAACGGATGAAATAAAGGAGCGCATTAGGGTTCACTCTGTGGTGGAGGCAAAGGGGCCAACTGGAGACAAGTTGCATACCGGGATTGATATATGCCGATGACATAGTTCTTCCAGCAGGCGGCGTGAGAGGCCTGCAAGATTTGGCAGACATTTTCGGAAAAGAGGCGGAGGCTTTACGACTCAGATTGGGCGATGAGAAATCGGGAGACATGGTTTACATGATAATCACGGCACGATCACGCTACAAAACTTAGTTACCTATAGTTAAGGCGTACAGATATCTTGGCATCTGGATAAATGATGGCAGATACTACACGCGAGACCAAAGAGAGGGAGTTATAAAAAAAGCAAAAAGAAACGCAGCTATCATGAAGAATCGCGCGCTCTGAGCCCGGATATAGCAAGTGTGATGTTATTCGGAGAACCTGGAAAGGCGCAGTGGTACCGAGCTTGGCGTTTGCAAATGATCTGGTGTGCTTGGGATCTGCCACAGATTCGGTGCTTGCAATCAAGCAGCGGACAGTCGGTAGGCTTGCCTTCGGTGCACATGGAAACACTACTAATCAAGCATTTCAAGGTGATAAAGGGTGAACGTTCGAAGCGCGTGAGGAAAAAAGTAAGGCGCAGTATGAAGAACGGTCGAGGCATATGAATGAGAAACGATGAGTGGCAAAAATTTCAGTCACCTATACCGATGCAGTATCCATACTACAGGCAACGGAGAACTAAACGGCTTGCGATCCTCAGAAAAAACTCACTGGCAAAATAAAATGTTGGATAAGTCAACGCTGGAGCTGTACAGGTCGACTAAACCTAAGATTAAAAGGGAACAACTTTTTGGCAATCGCAACGGGAGTGGTTTATTTTTAGATACCTGGACCGGTTGCTTGAGGACGAAGTGTTACCGGCAAAAAAATTGTCATCACGGATGTCGTTTGCTGTTGCTGCATGCAAGACAGGGAAAAGATACAACATATTCGCGCTCGTCCAGTCTTCTAGTCTGCCTGCTCTGTTCTCTTGCGCTATGATGTATATGCCTAACAACTAGCCCAGCCTTCCGTTATCTTAAGCATATCATTGCCTAGTGTAAGACCCTCCAACCCTCAGTGCCCGACGCCACCGCAAGAATCCGAAAGCATTACGGTCTCGAAATAGCATGCTCAATTTTCAAAAAGCAGAAACAAGCAAGAGACGTCTAGAGCATTTGTGGAGAAGGTCAAGAGAGTAGTTTAGTAAGAGGAAAAAAATTGGCAACTAATTCGAAAATATTGGCCGCGCTAGAAGTTAGCGACTAGATGACACATGACACCACCCCGATGCAGGGGGGAGGAGTTGACCACGATGACGCGGCACCGAAATGAAATTCGGCGCCGCGTCAGATGATGTTCTGATATCCTCCAAATTCCGTCCCTTGGACGGCGGCTTTTGTGTTGATGGGACATATAACGTTTTCGCGTTAAAACGGGAAAACAGGAATTGCGAATTCCTCGTCACTGGCGCACATAAGCCTTTTTTACAACCATCGGGTTAAAATGAGACAAATCTGTCGCTAAGTGCAACTGCAGAGTGACAGAGCATTCCTCTCACAAAAGGAGCTGCAAGGAGCACGGCCTTTCGTAGCCCTCTTCTCTGCATCTCTTTCCCCCCTTTCCGCCTTCCTTTCTTCTCCCCTTCATCAGCTCATCCGCATCGTGTCCACAGCCCCGAATTACCTCGCTGTGCGGTTCGGCGATGGCGCATTTGTCAATAAGGCAGCCGTGGAAACAGATGGTCGCGTTAATGCGAAGCGCGCGGGGATTCCCCCCTCTGTTCGCCAGATCGTTAAAGCGGGACCCGTGGACAACACCGGAAGCACCTAATGGAGCGACGGATCGCATTTCAGGGAAAATCAGCAGCTTCACTTCGGTTGCGACTCGCTCCATCCATCCGGGACATAACTGCAACGCCGATACGCCTGCAGTTTGGGATGGTACGGCTCTAGACCCTGGACCAAACTTCGACTGCAGGAACACGCAAAAGCACAAACAAGAAAAAGAAAGAAGGACACGCCCCCCCCCCCCCCCCCCCCCACTCTAATGCACTACCCTGAACAAGGGACCTCGGAGAATAGAACGCACTTGGAAACACGTCAAACGTGGTACGTATGAGTAGAGCTAACCAATACTGAGAATGTTATACCATACGTGAGTAGCTGTACACGCCGGGACCGAAAAGGAAAAAAACATTGAAACGGTACACGCTGTAGCGTGGTGGGCCAGTGAAGCAGACTTGCTCAAGCAACAGGATCCCTGCTCTGGGCGAGATGGGCCATGTCAAAACCGACCAAGTGGAAAAGCAAAAGAAAGCAGTGGTTTTTGCCTTTTCGCGGTCTTCTTCATCTTATACTTTGGTTTATTCGCGAGGCTACTTCCTTTTGATTTGAGTAAGCAAGGCCCAGCCACTACACTCTGTACTGTCCCACGCATTCACTGCGCTCCAGACGTCTTTCTGCAAGAGCGTGTTATATTTCTGGACACTTGGTGAACGTCAATATTCATTTCTCCAGAACATGCTCTTTGTGGTGTTTTTTTTTTCTTTTCTGGAATGCTCGCTTGTCCCCGGCATTAGTCAGTTACAGCTCGGCAATGCACCAGAAGACTTGCCTCCGCGGATTCTTCGCTCATGACCTGCGCCACTTAAAGATGTCCATAGAACCGCTACTCGCTATTCACAAATTACTGTATTTGGAACAATCACATGATGTCGAATGCAGAGTTGCATAATAATAAAGAGAGCTGTTTTATCAGCCCCAGTGTTTTATAACGGCGGCACAAAAAGCGATGTTTAATAAAATCCCGGCGTTGAGCAGCAAAGAAATGATTTCCTTGCTGAAGCAAACGCTCGCGTTTTTCTTCCAGCTTTTTAATAAACTCCGCTAAATTAACTAACGAGGTCGCAAGTCCACGAGTCGAGGCGACCATTTCGAAACAAGTCCGGCACTGTGGTGCTGCACATGCGTATAGTGTCAGGGTGGAAACTTGGTCTATAGTTGGGCTCCTTACATTATAAACATAACAGCACACGCCCTATCTCGTTCTTTCTTTGTTCACATCTGCAGCGCTATTCTGTTTTTTTATGATGTAAGTTTACGGGTTTCCGTCACTGCCTGGCGGCTGTGTACCTATTTAAGGGTCACTTGGAGGCGGACCTTCCTTTGCGTTCTCAAGCAGTAATTGACTGTAGTGCGTCGCTGTTTATGTGCACTTTGGTTAAATTGACGCCAAAGATAACCAGTGCCGCTGTCAAATACCAACCTTTCTTCAGAAATTCGTGACGGCTACAAAAACTACCGGGGCCACTTAAGTCTGCTTACGCGCTATGAATGCGAGAGCATTGTACACTACTGCTGTTTCCGTTGGTGCGTTCGTGGTTTTTACGTTTGTGTAACATAGTTCGCATTAGTCACCAAACCACGCACCATTAAGAGCTCCGTGGGTCAATGCCCATATATGCAAAACTGGTCATTCTCTAATTGACATTCGTAGATGGCGGTGAGTCCTCATACCACTACCATGCGCAGTGGCGCAGCGGTTACGCGATGCGCCATCACTGCACTGGCAGGTGGCTGTTCCTGTCACAGCCACCCGTAGGGATTGTGCGCCCCATGTTGCTCTTGTCGAGCAACTTCTCGTGGCGTGACGCTCCTCACAAATTACCCGAACTTACCCGAATTACTACCGAGTAACTCGGGTAAGTGTACACACTTTATTTTTTTTATAACCTTTTATTACCTCAAGCCATAAAAGGAGTTTTGAAGGTACACACTTTCTGTACACACCTTCCGTGGACGCCACACATGAGCCAAGTAATGCTTACGCATATTAAGAAAAGAGAATAAGAGCCCATTAGCGGCTCAGTGTCACCTGAAGTTACTGGGAAGCTCAGGATGCACGGTAATAACTTGACTTGCACATTAAACAGTCGTAGCGTAGCGCTATCCGCGATCCGCTACAGTGATCCGCTGCCTTGCGTCGGCAGTGCGTACGCGCTGATTGGTCACGTTGTGGCAGGCTCGCACACAGCTTGCCGGCACTTCGCGCCATCTGGCGCCATCACAGCGAACTGCGTATGCGCAATGGCTACCTACGGAAGCGGATTGCGGTAGCGGATTGCGGATCGCGCTGTGCTGTAACTCTCCAGTGTTTACAGCAGGCATCACATTGATGTACTGTTTATCCGACGTCGAACACTGCAAAAACATCTTCCTAGGTAAGTCTTATACGTGCTGAAAAAAATATTGCCCTGCGTCTTCGATTCGCAACAGTGCGTCACTGATTCGCCCTCGCTTGCTAGTAAGAAGATCAGGATTGCTATGGAAACACTCGGCACACCACTTGTGCTTTTATTTCTTTTTTTGCATTGATCACATGGCATACAAAGAACTCCTTTCAAACGCAAAAATAATCCTGTCAGCATCGCCGCTGCGACCTTTGAGGCTTATATAGAAAGCTGCCCACTCGATGCGCCGCACTCTTTCTCGCTACAGTACTAAAAAGCATACAGCGTTGCGCAGGCCCAAACGACCGGGGTCGCCCCATGACTAAGTACAAAAGTTATCTGCACATAATTGTCTGGCAAGCCTAACTACACATCAGGACTGCCCGGATCATCTATCGTCGCATACCGCGTTGGCAATCGTGTAACCATGTTGGAATGAGCTGCCACGAGCTGTTCTGATTTCTATTGGCGAACAGTTTTGTGAGTTCAGCCAGCGATGAGATGAGCTTACGCCATCTGTGTAGCTTCTCAAATGCTGCACGTTACTGCAGGTGCAAAGAGCACATAGTTACCCATGCTCAGGTAATACGTCGCCCCACACACCGTTCATCCCAAAAATCTATTACCGTCTATTTGCCAGAAGTAAGCACCCAGCAGCTCGACGTTCGTTTTGGACTCTGCGAATGCGAGGATTACCTGTATATGTGTACATGCAAAAAGTATAGGCGCGAGTGCAGCGCCACGCCTCCGGGCAGATTAATGTTTCGCGCATGATGGGATATGCAGCGACAGCAGGCGTGCACCCCTGAAAGGCGTCCCCCCTACGGGTGCAGGTTTTACCCAGCCATTCTCCCACCACCTTGCTTTGCCCTGAAGCCAAGCAAGCGCTGTTTCCCTAAATGGCACGAATATAAGCCGCGTCATTATTTGCGAGATTTGCAGATTTCCAAGACGGGGGCGAGCCGAGAGTGGCGCGAGATTTGTTGTCGCAGAGCAGCGGCTCTCTTTTCAAACATTCATGAGTCGAGAGGACCGGGTGCGTTCGCGTGGAGACGGTGATAAGCCAGGCGCTCTTTGCTTCCTCCCACGCTTCTGTCGCATATCCACGCGCCAAGAACGAAGCTTCGGGTAGAACCCGTAGACACGCGACCGAAAACAACAACAAAATAAAGTCATGAATACAAACCCTCAGATCATGGACCCTCCAAGGTTGGTTCACACGCTGCTGTGCTGTTCCTTTACATTGCCCAGTCAAAAAACACAATAAAAAGCATTCGGCACAAGAGATATTCTGTAAAGTTTGACCAAATACTTGTAACAACAGAAATATTTGTAGTAAAAACAGAATTTTGTGTAGTTACTGCGGAAAAATACTACAGAACTACAGACTACATAAATGCACTAAACTACAGACTACATAAATGCACTACACAAAAAACTAACCTCATAAAGAAGAATACTGCGAAGCTATAGAAAAATATGTCCTTCCTACAAAACTACAAAACATTTCACCGTATTTCTGACATGGTTGTGTCGCTGTTTTAAACTGTGTTTGCTATAGATAAACATATGCATACATAATCATGAATATTTAATATCAAGAAGGCGCATTTATGTATATATGTATACGCACAAGCGTGCGTCCGTGTGTACGCATGTTTGTATGTGTGCGTTGGATGGAAGGGGTATTGATACGCATAACAGGCTTCTTTCTGACTAGCGCTGCGGATCACTGTGACACATGTAAGACGAAAGGAGGACAGCCAGTCTATCGGTGCCGGGTGAGCGAGGCGTATTGAAATAAACGTGGCAGTGGATCAACTCAGCTGAGCCAGGACATACAGAGCGAAAGCTCCGTTAAACATGGTTAGACACGGTTTAGCTTTCGTTCACCTTTATTTTTCAAGACTTCAGCGAGAGCAAATCACGTGATGCATCACGTGCCACAAGTGAGAGAGCGAGCGTCCAGAGCGGCGGTCGGCGCAGCGACAGGCGTGACTGCCAGGCTCAAGAGCAAATCACGTCACACGTCACATGCCACAACTGGCGAGGGGGAGCGGCCGAGCAGCAGCCAGCGCATCGGCGAAGATCGAGGCACATGCCACGCGCGATTCTGCACGTGCGGCGCGCCTTCCGTTAGAGGTCAAATCCAAGAGCCAGATGACCTTCAGCCTCAGCATGGGAGGAGCAGACCTTCTGGCTCTAAGACGCTGATAGATCGATGCCCGTAGCAGGGCTTCTACGTGAATCAACCTCGTTGCGTCGACCGCAGAAAAGAATACACGCAGCAGAGCACACAGAACAGACGACCCAAGTACACGACACAACGCCACAGGCGTTACGTAATGCACGACACAAAACACAAAATGCACAATCCACATGACAGTAATCAGTCACGTTCCATGCCGTAACCAAAAATTTTCTTAATTGTAGTGGCAAAATTTCATATTTCAGACCTTTCTTCCCTGCACAAACTTGCAACCGCCGTCAAATCGGAAAGTTGAGATTCAGAAAATTTTGAGAAATTTCTGTTCTCACAACTTCTTGAACCTCCGTAAAACTGCTATGCCGGCAAGTATTACCTCTCTAATTCCCCTAAAGAAGGAAAACTCTGATTGGAGCATCACTGACGGCTGAGTGCCTAGTTGGGCTAGTTGGTGCAATTTCGAGAATATGAAGAGAAAGCCGCGGGTTGGCGTCTTCCAATGTCCTTTTCCCGTGTCTCATGCTAACGCTTTCTTTTTCAGATCGTCACACAACACACACGACACACAATAGAATGCATGCCACTTATAAAGTGAACGAATCCCTGCGCATTACCTGCGCAATGCTGTTTGAGTTTGTCGTCCTAATGTTTCTTAATTTCCCTTATATCCTCCCTGCTCCTACAAATTAGGGATTTAAGGCGTAGCGTACTACTTCATGACTTGCAACAATTCTCTTATATGGAGACTTAAAACGAGCTTCAAGAGACCCTGCCTTTCCGGGATGTGTGCTATGCGCCTTAGCACAGCACTGTCATGAAGTTGCGAGTTTGGAAACCTCAGCCGCGGCCGGGTTTTTTTTTTTGTTTGTTTTTGAAGTAAGGAAGAAACTGCTCCATAGATGTTTTGTGCAGCGCAGCATTATTCTGGAACGCCATCATCCTTTTTTTTTTCACGTCACAATCGTTTCCATGACTCAGTCACGCTAAAAAAAACAACGAAAAAACCTTTGTGTTTTTTCTATTTGTATTTTTATTCAGTCACCAAACGTCCCGTACCTCACTGCAGGCATCGTGTACGTCGTCCTCATCGTCCTCATCAGCCGTGCTGAATCCAATGCAGAACGAGAGGCACCCCCAAAAAAGAAATACAATTATTGCGGCTCTGCGCCAGCCTCTTAATGCAGTCATAACGAATTTCCCTAATTCACTATGAGACACTCCACAACCCTCAATTATGTTTCGTTCCCTCCTATCTGCTCTAGCATTTGAACTGACACTGGTCGGCAGTTCTGTGTGACTAGCAACCTGCCTTCAGCGTTTTTTTTTATTTCGTGTAAAATTTTCTGAGCTTGCGTTCTCTAATCCACGGTGCATACTATGTGCCGGTCAGCGTGACACCTTTCTTTCTGTATGCTACCCAGGAAATCTGGTTTAAAATGGTTAGCTCTAACACTACATGCCAAGCCCTAACCACAGCAGCCGCATCACGCTCTACTAGACTTCTTTGATTATCGCTCATTACTAACAGTCACTAATTTGTAGAATTTCAGCCAGACTGTGCAATAGGGTGATGTTCATTAGTACTCTCGTCATCATCCGCTTTGATCTCGACGAAAGCGCTCAAGTATTCACGAACTAAATACCCCGATCAAAACTTGGGATGAAAAGAAAATGTGCGTATAAAAACGTGCCAACCGTTCGCTTTCAACGTCTCGCGAGCACTGAAGATATATATATATATATATATATATATATATATATATATATATATATATATATATATATATATATATATATATATATATATATATATATATATATATATATATATATATATATATTGAGCCAGCATTGTTGTAAAGTCACGCGGAGCAGACGGGAAGTGTCCGGGAATAAAAAGCGTTTAGGGAGCAAAGTTCCCGGAGCTCACAATTTCGCGATCTGTGGTCGTCCTCGTCGTGGTGAAATTGCTGCTCGGAATTCAGCAGAGCAGTTCAACGGCCGCCTTTACGATGCAGCAGCCGTAAAGAAATCAGACGGACGGGTCAAGCCACAAAGGAGAATCTCCCCGTCAGGCCCTATAGTGCCGAAACGCGCCCGAGTTCAAAGCTATACAGCTTCCATGGCGGGCAGCTGCTCCTTGTTCCATTTTACGACCTCCCTGAAAAGATTTTGAAGAAGCCGAGATATTTTAGTCTTAAATCTAGTAAACTGCCTTCTTTTTTGCGCGCCAGACAGAATAAGGCTTGTCGGCGTGTTAAGTGGTAAAATAATTTAAAATTGGTGAGACGCAACTTTCGACATTTTCATTCTCTTCACCCTCCAGGACAGCATCCCTTGACGCGTCCCTAAGGTCGTCATTTTACAAAGATTTGATTAATAAAAACGTAACGATTAATAAAAAGTAAGAAAAAAGTAATTCCATATTGCAGCCAGTTTTTTATTCGTTATTCGCTGCAAGCCACGAAGCATTAGTGAGTTTTAACGTAACTCAGCAACATCATAGGTTCAGTGTACCGGTCGGAAACCAATGAAATGAAAAGGCCTCAAACAGAGATGACAAGTCAGACATATAAAGTCAGTGACGTTCGTTCTTCTGTAAAGTGCACTGACTGTTGCTCGTCAATGAGGAACAACAAGCCGGTTATTTCTCATCCATTGATCATTAACTTCTTTGTTAAGCGTTCGCAAAATCACTCTATCATTCGTGTTCTTACTTGTCCACGATAAACATTCTCACATTTGTACGAAGTGATCCGCGATAAGCAATCCTCAACGATAAGCTTTGCAAAATGCCAAAGGCAGAAGGCGACAGTTCAAAGGAAAAATCAGTACATCGCTCTAGTCAAGTCAAGTCAAGTCATCTTTATTTCAACATTACAAGGATGCTAGGGGCGCAGCCAAAAAGCCTATTAACGGCTTGACGACGGGCTGCGCCCCTTACAAAAACTTGTTAACTTCGGCGTATGAGTTGACTATGCAATGAAATATAATTTTAACAGAAACAACAGGGCGAAATGGCACTTTCATATAATGTTTAACTAAATACTGTAGAAAAGGTGACATACGATTGCGGCAAGGAAGAAATAACATACACGCAGTGTGGAAAACATATTTACAGAAATGCACACTTTCAGTGAGGTAATAAAAATAATAGCGTTATCTGCACACTGTAACTATTGAATTGTGTTTAGAAGAAGAGGCAAGGTGTAACTAATGCTCTGCCGTCCGTAATTTGTTCGGGTTTCTGGAATGACGAAATGATTTTTTGTACGAGTGCTGTAATTGTGAGACTTGTGTTCTAGTCTGTAGAGTTCCTTGAAGAAGATAGCTGTGTTTATGGCTGTAGTCCTGTAGCGCCTTAATAAAGTTTGTTCATATTGCTGCGGGATAGGAATTATATTCAATTTACAAAAAATCGCTTCTGTTGGTGCGTCTCGAGAAACGTTGACGATGATTCTAAGGGCTCGTTTTTGTAATCTATGAAGCTTGCTAACATTCGAAAAGGTGGTGGTCCCCCAAACCAAAAAGTGCATCTGCTACTCCCAGTTGTCGTGCTAGCATATCCCCAGGTTGAGCACAAGGAGGCCAGGTGCAAGGGGTTGGCACCTGCATCACCTGTTACTATAATGGCAAAGACAACCTTGGCTAAATTGCGTCATGGCACAAGGCGGTTTTCGACTGCACACGGTAGGACCAAAGACCCATTTCATAAGCAATTCACGCCAGTAGAAGCCGAGCGCCAGGCTGAGGGAAAGCTTGGGCCCGTTGTATCACCGGTAGATACTGGCTATATAGCACGGGTGATCGAATCCCGCACCTGTTGCAGACGAGTCGGATGATCCAATCACTGAGTTAAATGCGGTCAATGGGCTGGGGCCAAAGGTTAGTGGATTTGTGTGTGCTAAAGCAACAGAGTGGGCTTTGAAAAAAGCAATAGTGGACTCCAGGTGACTGACCGACTGGCTGGCGGAACGAGTGGACAGTTGATTGTTCTTTATTATTAAGAAATAACTGGTTGACTAACAAGCGTGTTAAGTATATTAATCGAGTACGTTAATTAATGTAATGTTGAGTATTTTCAAGACTGATACCGAATGTAAGGCCGCCATGGTAGCTCTGTGGTTACGGTGCTCAGCTACTGATCCGAAAAGCGTGGGTTCAATCCCGGCCGCATTTCCCGGCCGGCGCATTTCGATGAAGGCGAAATGCTAGAGGCCCGTGTACTGTGCGATGTCTTTGCACGTGGGAGAATCCCAGGTGGTCGAAATTATCCGGAGTCCTCCACTACGGCGTCCCTCATAGCCTGAGTCGCTTTGGGACATTAAACCGCATTAAGCGATAAAGCCATAAGCCAAATGTAACAGTCTGCGGGCGTTAAATATCGATTAATTAGTTAATTAAGGAAATCAATTCATGATTGATCAATCTACCGGTCGGTCGGTCTCAATGTGCCCTTCTGCACATCATTCTAGCCATCTGCAGGACCTACATAGATCAGTTAACCCGTGCCCTGGAGGAGTGCACAGCCCTGCAGGGCACTCTTCCCTGCTGAGGTGCACCTGCGTGCAGAAAACCACGGTCGCGAAGGGAGCGGCTCTGTCAAGCTAGCAGCCCTCTTTGCTTCGCAACCCGAATACATGAGCGACGCCCTGCTCTGCGAAGCACTCCGTGTATTGAATTTCCGCGCGACTCTTTGGTGCAGCAGGTGGATCCGTCGTCGTTCTTGCATCGCGCTCACTGAGCCACTGCACTTCTGTGCATGCGAATGCATTCAGCGAAATCCGATCGGATATGCGTGATTCTATCCAGTGCTGCATATAAGAGGCGAGAACTGTTGCACTCTCTGCAAGCATGCGCCGGCGATAAGGCGCTGCACACGAGCGAGACACGCGGGAAGAGAAAGCAAAGCCTACCATGAGAGCTGCCGCTCGCCGCGTGCAGCTCGGAAGCTTGCATTCACTCTTCAGGGTGACATAAAAATAAAAGAAAAGGTCCAGCACAGGAGCGCGAGCTTGGGCCCATGCCTTCACTATTTTTCTTCTTTTTTATGTCAGGCGTTCTTTATCGCTGCTACAATATTCTCACATTGGATCAAGAAGGCCGACCGAGGTTGGAAAGCTAGGTTTTTCAGTCCCCAAGAGGATGGCGCGAGTTGGGAAGTTCCGAAAATAAGAGCTCATTGCGCAGTTCGTGAAGAAAAAAAAACAAGCAGTGAACAGATATAATGCAAGCCGATGACGATACAATAAGGCGAGAGAAATCACATGAATGCAAAAAAAAAACATGAAATAAAGAAATCTTCCTCTGGCATCTCGCTGGAGGTGGCTATGTGTTCATGAAACGATATTAGAAACGTACTTGGTGCGCTATAATATATGCTGCCTGTGAAAGTGGAGTACCTGTAGACCCATCTGCACAACCGTTTGTACAACAGAAAGTACACTACAAAGAGTCTCTGTGTCTAAGAGAGAGGGTGGGTGATGCTAACAAAATACCTTTTTTTTTTGTATGCCACTCAACTTTGGTTTCAACTAAACCGCGCTTCGATCGGAGCCGAGATTCCGCGGGGACCAATCGCCACAAGTCTTCGATATGATCCAATTACCCACGCAGCGGCGAAACTGCTGAGCAGAATTAGTATTTGCGAAGTGAGAGCAGCACTACCGTTTCAACTCTAAATGCGGGCAACATTGTGCACATCAGTCTAACTTTGAACTAACGCGGGCGCTTTCTCTTGCACGTCGATTGTTCAAGCAAGGCAACTGCCGCTTAACCTTGAAAAAGACATTCGAAGCCGGTGGTGCCTCGCGTTGTTTTGAGGCGGTCTGCGGAGCTCGCTCTTCTCGCATCACTTTGGATGCCTGTTTTACACTCCCTCTTAGTTTTGCTTTCTCTGGAGTCGTAGTCACGAAATGTGCCCAGGCGTTTGAGGCTGTGCTTGAGAAAAAATCGTTTTACAACAGACGGCCCTTTGCGCTAACTCAGTAGTCTTAAAGTACCAGATTAAACCGGCATAGCTTTGTGTACAGAACCAGAGTATGGGTCCTTCACCAGTTTAACCGTGACGTAGGGTCCCGGTCAACCCAAAATAGCGAAGCGAGATCCTTGCACTCTGATTGCTGCTTTCTTTCGAGAATCTGAAAACATGTCCCAATCTAATCTTTAGTCTATACGATTGACGGCGTCAAAAATAGTCGCGCTGTGTCTTTTTCATTGATTCTGCCGCTTGGAAACTCTATCCTCCCGCACGTGCTCACCCATTTCACGTCGCCTGAATCATTCTATAACGCAGTCTACCCCATAACTGCAGCATCCGCTGCCCACCTGAACAGATTTAATAATGCGAAAGCATTACGTGGCTCATAGACAAGAAAACCCGACGTCGCCCAAAAGTAGAGCCTTACAAAAGTTGCGATTAGTCGAAACTGCGTGACATAATCAAATGCGGAAAAAACAAGAAATGTTAACCTGTAGTCGTCAGCACAAGTACTTACAACTGCACCAACTACAAAGGAAGAGAATTAGTATAGAATTACAATCGAATTGGGGAGAAAAATGAAATTGTAAACGAATTATAATATCATTGCAATTCTTTTGCATTATTCGCACTAAGTTGCTTAAGGAGCCCCGGTAATATTTTTTTAGCTAAGGCAGCGAAGACCTGCTGTCATATCATTAACGACGCAGTGCCGCTCTACAAAATTGCCCACTTCAAGGCATAAGTTCCATTGCGCATTCAGCGACTACCCCCCTCCTTTCATGTAGCGCCTCATCAGGAGACGTGCGATAAATAAACAACAAGTTAGTTCATTATACTACTCGTAGTACTGACTTATGGCCTACTTCGCATTGCTGCACAGTCTACAAATTTCAGCCATTACAGCTTAACCTCCAACAAATACTCAATCAACAACAATATGTCGAGATAATGTCATTCAAACAACTTAAGGAATCTTTTTCCAAACTAAAAAAATAGTACTGTTTTTTTATATATGTTTGCTTCACTGATCTATTATTTCTCGTAACTTAGCAATATCTTGGTTCAGATATGAACGTATGAATCTAAAGTTATGTTCAAATATGTATGCATGATGCATTCTTGTATTATTTCTGATTGTACTGAAAACTAAGCTTGTTTGTTTTGAAAAACTACGCAAAATTATTATTGTACAGTGTCTGCTATTCTCCACCTTTCCATTGTTTCTGTTAACAAATGTTAGTAACTATGTTGGCACTGCCTTGTAGAGGTTTTCTGGGCCATGCCAAGCTGTGATTTATAGCTTTTAGCCCCAGATATCCTTCCAAAATTTTGGTAAAATAAACTGAATTGAATTGAATAAATAATTGTCAGACAACACTCGTTCGTTCACGTGTATAAACGCTTAGTATAAGGATGCAGTCTTTATGATAAACTACACCAACTAGGGTGTAACCAATTAGCCCAACACGGCAAGCACACAATGCATGGGCATGATCGCGTTTCTCATTGCCTGATGGCAGCTGGAGCGTCTGTTTTAGTGCCAACGGATAAGCACAAACACTCCGAGGACTCAGATACCATCTCGGAGCATGAGCGGAATTCACTTGCCCGCTCTTTCAAAGCTGAGAGCTCCCACAAGACGCCGCTCATTTAGCTCGTATACGACTGAAGAGGAGCGGAATGACGGTTACTGGACGGCGGGGAAAAAAAAAACAACGACGCAGGGCTAGAGAAAATGAGAAGGCATTTCAAGTCGATTTCGAATTGTTTCGCTCGGGATCACAGCAATGTCGGCGCTCACAAAAGCGTCGCTGGAGCACGAAGGGCAGAACAGTTGAAACTTTGACGTCTCGGCCGAACTTGACACCGGGCTCGAAGAAGGCGACTTCAAAGAAGAAAAAAAGCAGGGAGACAATGTCAGTTCTTCGAGGACACAAAGGCAGCCAAGATAACGAGGCATAGTCAGCCCCTTCTTTTGACGGTGTTGCTTCATGTTCATAACTTTTTTCTTTTGACGGGTCAAGTGTTTGAAGGTTTTCCTGCAAACGTCGTCAGAGAATTTCTCAAGAGAGCTTCACTGCGGGTACGATAGCATTAATGCAGGCCCTCGCGAGGGAACAGCGTGCGCGAGCCCTTCTTCACCACGAGTCATCTTCCACGAACTCTTTCGCGTGCCGCGATGGACGGCGCCTCGTTATACGCACGCGGGGCATGCAGCGTTGCTTACGCACGAACTAGCACGAGTGACACTCCCCTCCAATCAAGTACCCCCGACCCGCACTGCAGTATTTAATTTGCGCCACCACTCCGTTTCGTCTTTTTCCTGGTATCGTTGCAGGCTCTAATTCGTTTATTTGTTTCGTCAGAAACCCATGGATAATAATAAAAGGTTTTAAGAAATACTTTTTTTGCAATCTGACGTTTTATACTCACAGTCCTTCGTTGCACGTTAGTTTTGTATAAGGGTGCAGGGCGCCAAAGCTTTGGTCACGCAGCGGTTCGCAGTCCATGACTGGTGATGTTTTGATCTGTACTCATGTACGGTCTGGGCTAGAATAATACGAACCACGCATCGAAGGCCAAAATCATGTCATTAGTTACGCAATGAAAATAAAGGCGTGTTTGATACGTATACAAGTAAGCGCCGTTGGTGCGTTTGTAGTACATAAATTCATAAAGAGTTCTCTTTTATTACGCAACGCTAGAGAAAAGTTAGAACGCCATTGCCCGCTAGCTCTGTGCTTTTCCGGGCACGACAGCGCTTTAGTTACGCGTCGCAGGTCTGTAAAACAAAGTTTGGCTGTGTCATACGTACAGGAACGCCCGAATCACTGTGTATCTATGATTTCAACCAGTTTATTTTCCTGCTTCAAACTGGCAAATGCACCAGTCGAGGCGGTCATTCTCGCTTCTGTTTCTCCAGTTGTGTACAGTTTTACTCAAGTGCGGCTGGTGTCTCATACAGGAACGAAAAATAAAGACGTACCCCGACGTTTCTTTTACTTACATGACTCCCGCTGGTTATTAGAAGCCGGTCGTTGAATTTTCATCAGCCTCGGTGTCGTGGTCTAAATCCCTGACAGAACGCAGGGCCCATCTAATAGACGAGTAAAGGCGAGCTGTGAGCAGGCTACAAGAGAGGAAGGAAAGGCGCCGGGTATCACTCGCGCCAATAGACAAAAGAGGAGGGGGATGAGGTTGTGGAGGAAGGACGAGAGGACATGTGTATTCTTACATCAGTACTATGCAAAACGGGCTCCCATTCGCTATTATGCTCGTTAAAGATCCGCAGGTGGTCGAAAGTATCTCAGAGCCCTCCACTACCGCACCTCTTTCTCTCTTTCTTCTGTCACTCCCTCCTTCATTCTTTTCCTCACGGTGCGGTGGGCTTGTCTACCGAGAAGTGAGACAGTTAATGCGCCATTTCTTTTCCTCACAAATAATTTTTCCTATTTTTCACACACACACGCACGCACCCCCCCCCCCCCCCCCCCCCACACACACACACATTTGTCGGAACACGTTAGTCTTGCTGTCGCCACTACATTCATGGCCAGATGGAGCGAGGAACCCTCCATCATTATGATAGAAAATTACGGAAGCCTTGGTCCCCGATTCGGCTTTTGCTTCACAGCAGATTCGTGCACTCGTTCGCCAGAGAGCTAAATATGTTTCACGCTGAAAATTGGTGCCACTCTTTGTGAGAACTCTGGCAATATTTCTTATAGACAGAACGGTAGTAATGCAAATGCATTCACAGATCAGAGTATTCAACAAGCAGCTGCAAGACCAGCCTCTTCCAAAGCACGTTTTTGCCTGCTCAATAAAATGCGGGCGCCAAGAGCCCAGAATCGCTAAACGATCGGCATTGACGGATAGCCACGATAAGAGCGCCTGCGTGGGAGCGATCAAAGAAGGCTTCTCTCAGTTCGTCGGCACTGTCGGGGAATTTTCAAGCACCGCAAGCGGTCGCCAAAATATCCGACTCGTCTTGACCAGGCCCTATCTGGAGAAAGAAAGCCTCGCTGCAAAGCTCCAGTCAACAGAATTTGCATTCTTTTGCGGGGGCCGCTCGAATGTATGGAGATGAAGCTCGGCCTATCTTTAGACGCCGCACAGCTGGGAGAACTGAACCAAGGCAAAGCAGAGCCGAGGCGTGCGTTGGCAAGTGGCAGCTTCTTTTACCCGGTTTCTGTCGAGTCGCGTGCCTGATGAAAGAAATGATTCACCGAGTGTACTGCGGCGGTCCTCATATGCACGCGCACGTAATAATACACATAGAAAACATGACCCTTGAAACTAAACGTGCATCGCCATTCTTTCCACGTTCAGCCACGGACTGGAACAGCCTTCCACACGACATCGCCGCAATCACCTGTCCATCAACATTTGTGAATTGTTTAGAGACTATATTTAACAGCGAACAATTTATGTACCTTACGTGTTTTCTTCGTTTATTAAACCTGATTTATACATGTGACCCACCCCTTATGTAGCACCCCCCATCCCGGAGGCCTTTAAGTAAATAAAGTGAAAAGAATTGAAGTGAAGTGAACCAGCGGGTGCACGTTTAATGGTGTATTGAACAGTGTGTGGTGTTCGTCTCTATTGAGCCTTTGCGAACTTATCAAGAGCGCCTGCACGCACAAACTCAAGGAAGAGCGTAAAACGCTGGGCTGTTTGGTTCATGATGCATAGACGGTGGAACCAGTGAAAACGGATACAGGACAAGAAGTCGGAGGCGCACACACAACACCGCTGGCTGCCGGTGTTGTGTGTGCGCCTCCTATTTGTTGTCCTGCGTCCGTTCTGGCTGGATACACTTTATGTGCAAACACAAGAAAGCGCTCTTCGTGTCTCTTTTCTTGCGTTTATGTCTGCGCTTTCCATAAGTTCAACATCTTTGAGACCAACGCGGAAACGGAAATGACAGGGCAAAGTTTTGAGCTTCCATCTGAAGACCAGTTCTGGAAAGCGATGAGCTCCGGAGCTTGTAAAACATATCTGCTGCAGCCAGAAGGATGGAACCCTGGAACTAGCAGAGCGAACCCCTGGCGCTAGCACAGTGGGGTTTCTAGAAATTTATCCCCAATACCACGTTCACTTCCACGCTATATAAAGAACGCGTGACCTTTGTTAACGATGTGTCAGCTCATCCTTCACCCAGGGTGATTGACTAGCTATGCCAGGCAGATCTTGGGAGTCGACGTTGAAGCCCACACTTTCTGTTGACTCTGGGCACAAGAAATTAATTAGCAGCCGAGCGTGCCTGTCTAACCTAGACAAGAGACAGGCACCTGCAGATAACTCCTGATTAAGTACCGCTGTTTCTAACAAAAGAAATTTATTCATTTACAAAAAAGTCCAGGGTCGGACCGTAGTAGCCTCATTCGCGGTGTGCTCAATGGTTCCGTATTCACAAGCGTCGTCAGCAGTGGCGCGTTCGTGGCAATCTCAGGGCAAATATATACACAATGCATATTTTGGATTGCACGATTATTCGCTTAATACTGACACCACAACAAAGAGGCCACCGGAAAAGCCCGCATGCGGCATGCGGAGGTCATTAGCACACCCCGTCCCGTCGTCAGCCGTTCTGTCCTTGGATTATATATATATATATATATATATATATATATATATATATATATATATATATATATATATATATATATATATATATATATATATATATATATATGTATATATATATATATATATATATATATATATATATATATATATATATATATATATATATATATATATATATATATATATATATATATATATATTGTTGCTATCGTACACCCTAGATCGGCAGTATGCACTCGTATTAGCCCACAGTGGGCTGCATCTTCCCTACACTCCTAATCTGATTCCACAAAGGTTGCGACGAGTGAGGGGAACTTACTGAGAAAGTTTTTAAAAATTTCCCTTTAAACAAGGGAAACAGAGTTGCAGGTACAAAAACGAATAAAATGCATGGAACAACATTCGAGTTAACTTAAGATCATTTCATGTTTAAAAACACTGTTTCACATGTGCACATCCGGAACAGCATGCCGGCTATATTCTGGAGAATATACGAAACCGAGTTCCAGGTACAAGTTCAGCCTCCATCTACCGTTACGGACCTTCTGTTCTGTTCATGTCGTGAGAAAAGCCGCGCACGCGTTAACTCATGGCGGTCGTCCTGTTTTCCTTCGCAGGTACTCTTCCGCAGCGCACCATGACCGCGACAACTCTCGGCTAGGACCTGAAGCGGAACCCAAAGGTTTCCGAGCGGCTGAAGCCAGCGCTCCAATGTCTCCCGATGGAAGCAACGGGTCGTTGGCAGCTCCCCTGTTCACCGAGGACGACGACGACCTGCCCGAGGACTACGACTACGAGGAGTCGGCGTGGCGCTTCGACCTGGCCGACCTGGTGCCCACCGCCGTGGTGTACGGGGCCACCCTCCTCCTGGGGCTGGTGGGCAACCTGCTCATCGTGTACACGGTGGCCCGTTTCCCGCGCATGCGCTCCATCTCCAACCTGTTCCTGGCCTCGCTGGCCTCGGCCGACCTGCTCATCGTGCTGCTCTGCGTGCCGGTCAAGTTCGGCCAGCTCTTCTCCTACACCTGGACGCTGGGGGAGCTGGGCTGCAAGCTGCTCCTCTACGTGCAGCACGTGTCCATGATCTGCTCCGTGCTCAACCTCACCTTCCTCAGCATCGAGAGGTACGGGAGCGAATACCCCAACGAGATCCGTCCCTGTCCTCCTGTCCTTCAGCCCTTCGCCCGTCCAGCCGTGCCTCCTCCAGAATTAAATGCCAAAGGCGATCCCGGCCCGTCTTGAAGAAAATTCGCACTGCTGGTGGCACGGAATAGTTTAGAACATGCCCGGTAACTTCGGAAAGCAAAAAATCTTCAGGGCAACGACAAAAACAAATTTGCATACGGGTACCTGTCAAAAGTCCGGGCTGGGTGCAGCAGTAATCTTCGTTCGAGCTAAAGACAGCTGTCGCTTGCATCTACAAAATCAGGCGTGAATTTACTGAGGATTCGCAAGAGCACCGCCGCTGCTGATCAGCATCGGCACGAAACGAGGATGCCATTTTGGACGCCACGCTCGCCTTAATCGCTCCGGATTCACAAATTTTGATGCAACTTTAAAAATACTGCCTCATAAGGATGACAAAAAAAGATAAACTGAATCCTAAACCGAAGTACAGTCTTTTTGCAATATACTGGACTGCGTTGGAAAGCGTGGAATGGACCATTTTGCGCCATCGTTCAATTTGAGCGATTTGAATAGGCGTCGTAAGTAAAGGATTAACAGGTCAGGATGAGCTTAACATAAGCGGCAGAAGAATGGCTTGAAGGGCTGGACCACGCGAGTTAATGTCCACTTGTCCAACTGCGAGATTCGCCACAGCAGTGCAGGAGTGCCGATTTCTCATCACTAATTTCGTGTTCAGTCGTCGATATGCATTGCAGAAAGGTTTTGGGTACAAGATAGCTTTGAAACGATGGGTTCAACAGGAATATAGCTTATTTCCGTCCTGGAAGCATCTATATAAACTGAGACGGCGCTAAATAACACGTACCATCGGACACGCCTGATCTGTGGGCATATAAATCAGCAGGCACTTACGAAGCAGGTAATTGTTTAATTTTGCCATTTGTAACATCCATGCATGGTTCCACTACGTCGCTGTTTTCGCTTGTTTATTGAGTTTTTTTTTTCAGGTAGAAAAAAGCCCAAGTCATGCTGTTCTTTACGGAACGGATCATTGTTAACCGCTAATTCGCCAAGGCTAGTTATAAACCAATGGTGGCCCATGCGTTCAACGAACGCCGCAGAAAAAAAAGTTCGAGCCGAATTCCAGCCAGTACAGAGCCCGACAGCACTTTGGGACACTTTTGAGCCCAACCTTCTCGGCAACATTACCAAGCGCAGAATTTTTCAGTCCCAACGATTTCGTATCAGCGGCACCGCCACAACAACTTTACACAGAATACGGGTGCGAGAAGCAGGAGCACGATGTAAGCCTCAGGAGGCTTACAAATAGGGCCGCCGACTGCTGCACCTGAGCACTTCCTCTATCAAGGAACGGAGGGACCCTGGTGAAAAAAGCCAAAGCGCGTTTTCATTGCACAATATCTTCAACGCTCCAGACGAACTCCACGGAGAGAGGCTAGGCAGGCTTGACTCAGGACTCGAGCAACAGTCCGTGAAGTATGCGGTTTACGCGCGTGCAGTGCCGTCCCAACTAGTGCAGGAAGTTTGCACAGAAGGTACGAAACGTTCTAAAGAGTTGTTCAGCCCGACAGATCCGTAGCTGCTGCCTCTTGAGTAACAACTGCTGGCAGTGCGATGAATTACGCCCTTTCAACCTTCACCGCGTGCCCGGGTCCTGCCTCTCGGCCCCACTACGACGCAGCCGTGTTAGAAACTCGGCGTCAGCTCCGCGCCCCCCTCGTCAAACAGGAGCACGCTTGCGTCGCGTGTAGCGGCATGGCACGTGCCGGCAGCCTGGCCGCTGATACGCGCAAGTTCCTCCTCTTGAAACAATGACGGCAGTTGACGCGAACGGGCGTCGCACGAACAACGGCCGCGAGGATTCTTCTCTCCCGAACGCTAACGAGACCAGCATGCCCGGAGCTCCGTGCTCGATCCAAGTTGTGTGCAGTGGTGACTGTTCTCAGAGCCCGGACCACGATGCAAGGCTGGCCTATTTTGGAGAAGTTGCGAGGCGACAGTCAGTTATATTTCCGGTTGTAATATTAATATGTTGCAGCGTATCTACATGCTATCCACGAAATGGCCTATATGGGAGTAAAAAAGGAGTGAGCTGCCCTCTAGCGCACTTTATTTGATAGGCAGGGAATGCTGCCCAAGTTCTGGGGCACACTTCAATCACTAAATGTATGGAATGCTCACTCTTGGCAACGGAGGCATATTACCATCGCGAAGCACAGTAACTTGATACAGTTAGCAAAGTGGGGAAGCTTTAAACGTGACACCGAATATATTGAGGTTAGCAAACTGGGGAGACTGAAACGGCAGTTGAAATCTTCGGAACTACTAGCACTTCGCATGTTTTCAACTGAGAAGTGCCAACCTAAGCGTTTTGTATTTTTAGCGAGCGAAATCTACAACAGGGCTCCTGAAAGGGAGGGCTTACTTTCGTTTTGCTCTCATACAAGTGATTCCTGTTTAGTGCGTACAGAGTATATCCGTCGCATTTTTAATCTATTTCTGGAATATTTTCAGCTTATTTGTACCATTGCGTTGTCTCGAGTAGCAGTCGTTAGTGGAGTGGACTTCATCGTTCAACTAAGAAAGGCTATGAGGCGTAATAGCCGATGCAAGGGCCCAAATTGCTCTTTCTCACAGCCTTCCCTTTTCGTTGTTTATTTTTTTCTCTTCGTCGCCCTCCCTGAATGATTCGGTTGAGGCCGCTACTCAAGGGGTGTTGAAATGCGCACAGAAAATAACTTTACAAAACTGCTCCCAGCCAAAACAAGACAGCATATTATCTTCCTCCATGGTTCCTCCGCTATGTTCGTGAACCCACCAAAAGCTCCGGGACGAGCAATCTCACCAACCTTTATATTTTCCGTCAATTTTTGCACGGGCCTACTTTATATCGTTTGGTAGGCGCTGTATTGAAAATCGCTGATCTAGTAATGAGTCAATTTTCACGGCTGAACTTGTCTACTACCCTATACTGGATTAGGTTTACATAAAGCAAGTATTCTAGATATTAGCGAATGAACTTAATCTGGAATAAATGCGGTGTCCTTTAGCGATATCTTCCTAATCAAAAGCACTTTTCAAGCCTGTACTAACCAAAGGATACATCTCATGTAATGCACGAATTTAGAGAAGACCACCGCGAGCAATGACAAACTTGATGACGATGCACCAAGACCATTACAACAATAGGTATAGAAAATCCGTAGGAGTTTGTTTTGACTCTCAATAGAGAGCGTGGCCTTCCTGCTGGCAGAAGCTTTCCTTTTCTTTTTTAGTGTACTGACACCTGTATGACGCCTGCAGACTGAAGCGAGCTTATCAAACTTTGTGCGCCATCTTGAACCGCAGCCCGCGCACAAGGTGTAAGAACGCCGCAAAGAACACGCTGAAAGAGCTCCTTAAAGGTACTGGACCTCCTCAGCCTCGTCCTCCTCTTCCTCACACAAGCCCTCAGCCTGCGTCTTCTCAGGCTGTGCTGTCGCCGACCGAGCAACCAGCTCGCACCGGGCTGGCGCGCGCGGGCTCGTAAAACCGGCGGCCCGTCTGTCCCCACAGTCGAAAGCAACCGCCTGTGCACAGAGCAATGGCCAGAGCGCGCGCGCTCCATAAGCGCCCTCGACGCCGTTCTTTCGTCGGCACAGCACGCACGCCCGTTTGCCCGGGCCTCCGTAGCGCTGTCATTTACGGCGGCACGCAGATTTTTCTCCTCCTTCTCGAGCCCGCACGGCCACATCTGGCGCTCTCGCAGGTTATTAGTGGCGCCGTGATGGGCTGCAGTGCCTGCAAGCGGCCAGAGTCAGCGATCTGCCCGCGAGTTGGCTTGGCGTCCAAGTGGCGGCGCAGCAGCGAGCTTAGCATTGTTTGGTTTATGGGGGTTTAACGTCCCAAAGGACTCAGGCAACGAGGGACACCGTAGTGAAGGGCTGGGATTCTTTAACGCGCACCGACATTGCACAGCACACGGGCCTTTAGCATTTCGCCTCCATCGAAATTCGACCGCCGCGGCCGGGATCGAACCCGCGTCTTTCGGGTCAGCAGCCGAGCGCCGTAACAACTGAGACACCGTGGCGGCGCAGCTTAGCATTGTTCACTCTGCGCAACCTCCCTACTGCTAACGCTTCTCTCAACGAAAATAGGCAAACATGAAAAATTAAAGCTGCATACAGTCCGTAGGCACCCACCACATCTTGGTCGGAGGGTTCTGTTGGAGTTTGTTTCATGACAACAGAAGCGCCCCCCTCGGTTTCGGGAGATGGCCAGTTCGACTCCCGCTGTCCGCCGGAAAGCCATCGTTTCTTCAAATGGGTGCACGCTTATGGTCCGGCATGATGCTCGGCTTTTAAGGGCGGGATTTCTTGGGAAAGGAGCCGGCGCATTCAAATTCTGTTCCTTAGAGGTTGAACAGGCACTCCTTAAAGCGCCATAGTGGCACTTCAGACAACAAGTCCAACACGTGGGAGGCAGCAGGTCCAAGTAGCAGTTAGTGTTAACTGAAGAAAAACTCATACCACGTTATATTTATACTCGCAACACTAGGCTGAACTTTCTACTAAAGATTTATTAAGCTCCAGCGCCACAAATTGAACTAGATTCACTAAGTGCCATCCGCATGGATCAAAAAAACTATCAACATCTTGTAGGACTGAAGTTTCGGCTGATGCGTTGATGCTAGCGTATATTAATGCGATAGCGTAAGAGTCCACATTCCGCAAAAATGGCAGCGTGTTTCCCGAAATTAGCTGGCGGATCAGGAGAGGTCACTTGATCTTGTGACGTCATCACAACCTGCCCACCACTGCGGAGGGAAAACGCAGGGAATGGAGCTTATTGCGTTGCCGCTTGAACCTAGTTCGTCATATTGAGTAGTTTATCAGGGAGATAAATGATGTTCAGCCTTCCTAATGGGCAGCGCCTTAGGCTTCGAGGCTACTCACTATCGGGCTGGCAACAGTTTGGAAACGAATGCGTTGAAACGACGCAAAAATCCCACGCACATTCCCCCTCTGCTCTGCCTTCCACGAGGAAGGCGCATGCACGCTAGCTTGGAGGCGCGCCTAAGTATACCTCTAACATCCGATTATTTGCCGACGATTGTGCAATTTACCGCCTGATTTCTAGAAGAACTGATGCCGACATCCTTCAGCAAGATCTATAGCCCCAATCGAAACTTTGTGCAAACATTGGTTGATGTCCCTTGATCGTGCTAAAACATGTATGATTTCTTTTCACTACAGGCAATCCCACATTCCCCTGAATGTTTATTTTTGGTTTTGAAGCGTCTTCCATAATTACATGTTAGTGTATGGGCATTGTTTTAACTCACGCCCTATCATGGTCTTCACATATCCCGGACATTGCTAATGACGCTAACCGCACCCTTTCCTCTCTACGTGCAGTCTTCGTTTTTCTGCCCCTTCCATCAAGTTATTAGCGTACCAAACTTTCGTCCGACCTAAATTAGAATTGCTTCAGCATTATGGGACCCTCATCATTCAGTCAAACCTCGCACTAACCCTCGAAAAAGTACAAAATCGCGCTATCCGCTTCATTTATTGCGATTACTCATATTATACTAGTTATCTTCTTATATGTCACACCCATCCCTCGTGTAATGTCCCATACCCGGGACCTCTGAGGTAATAAATAAATAAAACATCATTTCTGGGAACAGAGACTACTGCCAGCGAGGAGCACTGCAAACACTTTTGTAGTTGTGTGGTTATTGTTCGAAAAATTTAGCTGCGATTGCAGCGAAAGTTCTCTCAAGTAAGCGTAATGAATGAAACCATGCATGCCTCTGAAGGTTCCCCACTACCCGCTCTCCACGGTGCCGAGCGGCGCTGATAGAAGCGCCGCCGCTCGGCAGCTTTCCAACTCACGGCTCGTTCACACTTTGGCATCCGGAGGCGAGAGCGAGCGGAACCCGCCGACGCGACCGAGATTCCGCCGAAATAGCCAAAAAAAAGTCGGATCAGTCGATGACCGATTTCTGCCGCCGGAAAAATCACGCTAATTCCCACTGGCCCTTAGGACGGCAAGGAGGAAGTTGCGTAGCCGCGGCGATATACATGGCGGCGCCCTTCGAAGCCGGACCCGACGCCTCGGACTGAATTTATCCTGTTACTGCCGTTTTCAGTAGATTCTTTGGCCATAAATGGGAAACCGGTCTTTCGCTTCATCTCATCTCGCCTACAACAAAACGCAAGAGCGATAAATTTCCTTTATTTTTATATATAGTGACGATTCTGCAGCTTCTATGGGTATAAAGAGCAGCGTCGGTTTGTTGAAGAAGTTTTTCACGTTTTAACAACTAGATGGCTCTACTAGGCTGAGCTTATTGTTCGTCTTCGTTTGCATAAGCTGAACAAAAGGTGAGAATGCGAGAAATGGCGTAACGTCACGCAGAATACCTGTGTTTAGTGTACGTAAGCGTGCATACGCTTATGGGGCGTAGAGTGCATCGATTTAAAGTCTTCTTAAACTGCATCTGTGACGCCACGAGCAGACGACAAGCACACGACGAGGCGTGGAGGCGCACGCTTAACGCGAGAGGTCGCGGTCGAAGCGGCGACGTGGTGGCCATACGTGGTGACCGGAAAGTTAACGGGGGAGCATTTCGGGGGCGACGGATTTCTCTCTCTCCCGCCGCCGCCGATTGCCCAAGTGTGAACGAGCCACTGCAGTGGACCGCAATCTTTTCGCAAACGGTGCGTACCGGCCTTGCAGCCTAGATTTTGCCACGGCGATCCTTAACTGAAAAATGTTCGTTGTGCCGAGAATGCACGTCTCCTAACCGTGTGCGCAGGTACTACGCGGTGATCCACCCGGTGCGCTCTCGATACCTGTGCACCTTCAGCCAGGCTCGGCGGGTGATCATCTTCATCTGGCTCGCAGCGTTCCTCACGGCGCTGCCCATCATCTTCGTGCAGGTAAGGAAGGATGAGGAGGACGCTGTGAAGAAAGTCCAAGGGACACGTGAACCACGCCTTGAGGAATGGAATTCAGGGGGTTAAAGGCAGAAAAAGCTAACGCAGCCTTCCTCAAAAGCATTCGCCCACCAGACTTGCTTCTTAGAAGTCATGCACTGTGGCTCCTTGCGTATTTCCAGCGTCCCAGACATCTCAATGGAGTAAGGAACTCGCGTCCTAGTTCCTCCGAACATAGGAATTCGAGAGGTTTTACAGAGACCCCCACTGCACGGCTAGGAAGCCAACCCCTTTCGCTGAATACTACTTTTCACGAAGGCTCTATATACAACGCACTGAAGTCATCGAAAATGCCGTAGTAGCGGCAGCCTTTCCGTCTCTCCTCGCTCCGCCACCTCCTCTCCTCACTGGCGTGTGTGCGGCAAGCCCAGTCTCGCCTCCGTTGGCGTTTAAAATGAAATTAAAAAGAAAAACAACACATGGAATACGCGACCCGCCTCTTCCCATTGGTGCTTGCATTTAAGCAAGTTACTCCGTATGCGTCGTTTTGACGCAGCCCGGCCGTTTTGCGGAGCGCGCAAATAAACAAAAGACGGCTTGTAAGACTGGCTCATAACGAAACTCGCGAAGCGACTTCCCTGTGGCTCTCTGAACTTTTTTTTTTCCGGTTTGCAAAGGGTTTTTATAAATTCGCGTTGGCAAAAGTAAATTACAGAGTCGGAGAGCTTTAACTAAGTTCCCGGGCACATTAGCATACAACGCACTTTTTTTCTGCGCACTCGCAAAGCGCCTTTCCTTTCAGCACTCAAGTTGAATAACTCATTCACCATTGCAGTGAGCTCACTTTCTTTTACGAGAGTGAATTGCACGCTGAAAGATCAAATCTAAGCCTCCCCTGTACTCGAAGGGGTTAAGGGAGAAGAGCGGTCTGGGGCGGGGACGACTGGTGCTGAAGGAAGAGATGTAACCTTCCGTGCTGCCATTAGCATATCCAAATATAAGCCCAATCGGAGACTTCCGGCTCGGAATTCCGGATCGCGCTGTTGGAATTCGCTCCGTCCCGTAGAATTACCTATCAGCGAGATTCTTCCTCGGGCACCATATATACTTCTCCGCAGCTGGAAACGTGAAAGCCGAAGGAGGTCTGCCCCGAGCAGCGGAAATTAGCGGAACTGCCAGTCGAGCCAAATGGCATACCCATCGTATCTTCGCCTGTCATCAGGGCTCCATCAATGTACGGAGAAGCCTCCCCGCTGTGATGGTCAGTCGATGGCGTCGCCACGAGCAGCGTATCTACTTCATCGCTGGCCACAACCGCTCCCCGGCAGCCAAGCGCTCGTCTGCGTCGTTCCCTTTCCATCCCTCGCGTTCCTTTTGCGCTATTTTTCCATCATTAACGTTACCTAACTTGCCCAACTTTCGGCTTTAATTAAGCGACTTCAAAGCTGCCATTAGCGGTTGGCGTTTCGCCTCGATATCGGGCGCTCAATACAAACACTGCGGCAACAAAAAATGTCTTCGCTTTCTTTTCAAATCGCGGAATGCAATAAATAGCAAACCATTCGCACAAACCAACACCGTTCGATACTCATCGCTTCCCAACCACTCGCCGCAGTGACTGTTTCGGCAAATACTAGGGTTCTAAAAAACTGACACATATGTACCTGAGCGTAGGTTCATTGAAAAAAGGACAAACTTGAACCCCTTCTAGTGATATCAGTTGCCTGTAAGCCTTCTCACTGTTCCGATCTAAGAAGTGTGTTTTCGTTTGTGAAATAATGAAAAAAAAAACAAAAAAACCGCAGTGCCTGAGTAGTCGTGGCTTCCAGCTACCGAGCGCGAGGTCGCAGGAGCGAATCCCGGCCTCGGCAGCAACATTTACACCGCGGCAAAATGCGAAAATGCTTGCTTACAGTGCTGTATAAGCGTATTTTAAAGCACTCCATCAATCCGCAGCCCTTCACTGCGGCCGACCTTTCTTTATTCTCCTCTTCATGTCTTCTTCGATCTCATGCCTCACGGCGCCGGTTGAGGTGCTTACGGAGGGTGTGCCATTTATTGCGTCTTTTTTTTTTGCCAGAAAAAATTCAGGGAGTTCTTTTGTTTTTTAATTAGCCGAATGTCGCAACCGACGTATGCAAGATTTTTCGGCTATTAAAAGTGCTCCATCAGGGAATGTGGCGAAAACCAAAGGTCATGTCAGACTGAGCCTATATAAGTACAGTGTGCCGTTAGAAAGAATTCATTTTTAACCAAAAAAAAAGCCAAGTACAAGGCAATTTCCAATCAATATATGTCAATCTAATGAGAGGCTTACTAGGACGTCACGGAGTCAACAAACCGTGCGCTGCGCTGACAAAATCGCGTGATACTACCGGGTTGTGAGCGGACTATGAGTGGGCCCGGGCATGCATGAACTTATCACACATAAGAAGAAAAATTAAAGAAAATGTTATATGATTCTTTACGAGAAATAACAAGCATCAAACACTTACATTAAAAAAAACGTTGCACAATGTTTAAAACGCGATAGTATGAAAACGGATAAGGAATTCGTACAGAGGTGAGCATGGAAGTTTAACGAGGAAGGTATACGCGGGTGCGACGGAACAGGCGACGAGCTACGCCGAAAGACTAGCGAAAAGAGCTGCAAGCGCTGCGCAGACTAAAGCAGTGGCTCTCAACATGTGTTCTTGGAAATTCCATGCTGTGCTTTTGCGTGCCCTCGAGCACATAATTCCACGGATGGCTGAATCCCTGCTTTTCAATCACCTATTTTATTTTGGGAGTAACGAACTGCAGTCGCTTAGAGCAGATGTTTCATTTTATTGCCAGTTATTATTATTGAAATTTTGATATTTTTATGGAGCTGTGCACCTGTGTGCTGTCTTGTGCGTGCATTTCAGTCATGAAGAGATGAAAGCCAATGAACACAGGATTCCTTAGCACATTTTGAAACCTGGCCGGCCTTCATGAGGCTAAAAACAATTAGAACATTTATACTAAAGGATTGATGGCTCTGTCCAAATTCTCGCTTAAGAAGGACGTGCCTGCTTCCAAGAACAGAAAAAAAACAATACAGGCGCGCCTGGAACAAGAAATACGCAAACAAAATTAGCCTGCCGAAGCTGCAAGCTCTGGATAAACTGGGAAAACGAGACTGGCAGGCTTAATGACTTCTGCACGTGCTACGAGGATAACAGGTCCACAGTGCAAATTTGGCCCAGGCAGCGTGGTATCAGCACTATACGCCGTGAGCAACTTAAGTTAAATGTGATTCGCATTGTTATTGTTTATCAGGTTTGCCGCCGACATTTTTAAGGTAAAACGCTCAACTCATGTTTTTTCTTCTTTGGGTAAGTCCCGAAGGTCGCGCAAGGTAATGCGTTCAGAACAAAATGTTTTAACGACCCAGTTGCATAACTATAGGAGCCAAATCCAATATTCAGATATAAATTATTACTAAAATACCATCGTAATTTCTGCCTTGAAAACATGTATAAATACACCATAGCTAATATCCTTGTGAACGTTTGACTGATAAGTGTGCATAAAACGTTTTCTCTTTTCTCGACTTCTGTTCATGAGGATTTCGCTCATTTTTATAACGAAAAGAGCTTCTCACTTGGACTTCTGCATTTCCATTTGTTTCCGGATCGAAGCTGTGGCTCACTTTAGGCTGCTCCTTCTTCCGGCTGCTGAGCATGATTTCGCGGTGTTGATTGCGGCCGCGTCTGCCGTATTTTGATACTAACATACAAAACTACTCCGTGCACTAAAATGCCGCTACACAGTAAGCACCGCGCAATGGCCAGCCCTGTATTACAGAGCGTCTCATAGCGAAGTGCTGCTGTGACCAGTTTAGAACCCCTTAGCCTACCTTTGATTCTAGTTGGTATAGTTATGGTAGTCGCGTACTAGCACGTATCGTATTACCATAACAGTGAGATTTCCCATCCTTGTGTGATAGTCAGGTGAGAACTTCGGTTCCGGCAGTCTAGATACCATATGAGGCATTGGAGAGTTTTCGTACAGCTGCCTCTCTCACCATTCAGTCACATTCTACGTGGCACTTGCGTAGGTAGTTCCAACGACCGCCGCTATAATCGATGGTGGCACTGGTGAACACTCTCAAACGTTAGGTCACATGCAGCATAAATACCCCCGAAAGTAGAAGACTGGCGGCAGTCACTGTCGGAATTTAGTCGGTAGAGCACCGCACGCAACATGCCGAGGTCGTGGGTTCGGATCTCACCGGCGGGATGTGTTTTTATTAATTTGTAATCGTTTCGCTTTCGGTAAAAAATGATTTCACTACGGTTTTGCCCATGATCAGGGCCAAGAATTTAAGAATAAAAATTATAGAGGTAATCAATTTTATTGATGCGGAGAATCGCCCTAATTGTGCTGAGTCGTTATGTGCAAATAAAAAAACTGGAGCGGACACAAGCTCCGCGCTAAGAGTATGACGCAGTATCGAAATGAGTTAATTTAAATATATGCGGAATTGGTCTTTCTCTACTTTACGTTCATGAATCCATGGGAGTCCTCAAACCACTCCTGGCGCAGTGGTGCGCAGCGGTTAAGCGATGCGCCACTGCCCCGCGATGGCAGGTGCTCCCAGCGGTGGGCGTTGTGCGACCCAGGTTGCTCTTCCCGAGTATCTCTCACAACCAATCATTAATTTAACTGCCGCCTGTCATGGTGGGCAGCTTGCTCACTATCCGGTGGGAAGGTTATGATGACGCTGCGAGGCCACGTGACGAATGTGACCCACCTGTCTCCCAGGTTGCTTCTCGGGGGATTTTTCGCTCACGTCGACAACGCCGAACTTTCAGAGACACGAGCTCCTTGACGATATCGCGTTAATAAATTCCCGGTCCGTGTCTGCTAATGACGTGGTTAAGTCCTTTCGTTGCACGTAGTTTTTTTTTTTCTCGCTCCTCCATCCCTTCCCTCACGGCGCGTTTGAGGTGTCCAGCGAGAAATGAGACACTTACGGCGCCTTTCCTTTTGCGATAACGAATCTTTATGCTCCAGGTGCACGTGGAGATGGGTCTTCGGCGGCGCGCCTACTGGTGCATGCGCGACGAGGCGAGTCCCAGCGCGTGGCGCTCCTTCGAGATCTACATGCTCATCCTGGTGCTGTGCATACCCACACTGGTCATGGGCTACGCATACGCCAAGATATGCGCCCAGCTCTGGATGGTGGTCCGGGAGAGGGCGCACCTCACATCCGGCACGTAAGTTCCACCTTCGCGATGGCGGGCTGGCTAATGCGCTCACAATATTTGTAACCGCACCAGGTGCCGTGTTTCGCCATTTTTCGCTTATGTGCGCCTTCTTTGGTCCTCTATCATTGGTCGTGGCTTACCGATAACGTAGTCCGTGGCAGACGGTAGCAATAATTGAGGAATAAACGAAGAGAAAACGGAACGACACAGTGCAAAACGCTAAAAAATACGGCGCCGATGTCTAAAACTCCGTTTTATGCCGCCACCGCCTCCGCAGTCTAAGAATAAAGGCGCGAGATAGTGCAAGAGACGTTTAACGGAGCTTCTTAAGCAAGGCCCTCAGGAATTACTTTGCAGATGGGAAATATATAGTTCGTAAGTACTTATTTATACAGCGCTCACAATTTCTCGACACTCAGTTCCCACACTTCTGTGTGACTTCGCCCTAAAAAGGGTTTAGCAGGACATGCACTTCCCTCATCAAACGAATAAGATCACGTATTTTCCCTTTGAAATGCAGTGACCCGTGCAGGATAGAACATTACAACCTACCTAGATTTCCCCACCGCATTTCCCTTTCTCCGAATTTTTTTCAGTGCTATTGTACGCAAGCACTCACCTTATGCTACCACTCTTGTTTTGTGCAGGGCTTGCACGGAGATGCTTGAAAAGACGCCCGGAAAGCCGGGCTTCGGCGTCAACGGCGACAAGAGGTTCCTCGGCAAGCCGTCACGCGCCGATGAAGACACAGTCAAGCAGGTACTATCGGGAAACGAAGTGGCCACTGCAGGCTTCAATGCATCGCAGCGTCACCAGAGTCACCCAGTGGTCCCACAATGGCGCGCCCATTTCATGCGCCAAGGGGTGCTCGTCAGGAAGCGTCTGCTCCGCTTCCTTAGGGCTTAGTGCGAGAAGCTGTCCATACGATGAGTCGACAAGCTGGCTCGCTTCCCGGCGCATGCCGCCACTCAGATAAGGCATCGGCGCGTTGCACCGCCTTTTTATTTTACGAGCAGCTCGGTGCTGTCGGCTGCTGGGGCTGCCGGAGTTCTGCTTCTCGTAGCAAGCCGAAGGAACACCGGGGCACTGTGAGAACGCCGCACCCACCATCCCCCCCTCCCCCACACACACTTTTTTTGCGTGCGTTATTGCGTCCTGGGCACTTCTGCCCACTGTAGTGCATACGTACAGTACAAAGCGACGCCAGCATGAGCAAAACAGGAAAGGTAGTAGGATGAAGCTGGTGCATACACGCCCCGTGCAAACAGGGATTGCGAAGAAACACAGCTAATCGAGTATGTGCCCGCGCCTCACCATTTCGGCCATGCAGTCGCTCGCGCAGACTGGCGCAATATGTCTGAGTCAGTTTTCGTACCTTCCAGCAGCTGGACACTGTTTGCGCAGCAAGAAATGGTGCTTACTGCTAATACACTGCACAGTGAGAGTAGTGGACGTATGCGGTAGCCGCTACACAATCAGATCCAAGTGTGGCATCGGTCCGCGTTTGTGGCTAGGGCGAAAGACCAAAGGACGCAATTCCCGCCTGCGTGTTTTACGGTGGTCATTCGATTACGTAATTTACAAGATGACATTGAGTCAAGCACTGTACTGTACATCAAGGACGAGGAAACCTCCTGCGCATGTCTTCTGACTATTCCTGTCAGCATTCCAAGGTTCTTTTCTGGCACAGTGGGCGCAATCCAGCATCACTGCCTGCAAGAGCGTCGACTGCTGCCAGCACATGCGTAGGGCCTTCACTTGCGCCACCATATCAAAAGATATTCATGATATTCATGTTCGTGCGAACTACTGCGATTTTGATTGGCTAACTCAATCGTGTCTTGACTGCGTCTTACCGTTACACTGGCTGCTCGTCTCATATATTCAATTCAGTGAGATTGATTGGTTGATTGATTAATTATTGATTGATTGATTTGATTGACTGATTGACGCAGGTGATCAAGATGCTGATCCTGGTGGTGTCCCTGTTCGTGCTCTGCTGGGCTCCCATCCTAATCCTGAACGTGCTCACAGCGTTCGGCAGCGTCTCGGCGCTCAACTACTCCTACCTGAAGCCGCTGCGCACCTGCTTCCACCTGCTCTCCTACCTCAACAGCTGCGTCAATCCGCTCGTCTACGGCTTCATGTCTCGCTCCTTCCGGGTGTCCTTCCGGGACGCCATCCTTGGATGCGTGCGGCAGCGCGGTCCCCCGCAGCGGGGCACCACGCTGCGACTGAGCCGGACACGCACCACCAGCCTCAGCTTGGGGCGCTCGGCCACGTACGTCACGTGACGCCAGCCTCCGCAGCCGGGCATCCGCTGCATCCGATGGACCAGCTGCGGCGCTGCACCCGGAGCCATCGCCACGAACGGATAACGCGATGCGGGGCACCTCGAGTAGTGAGCGCCGCGCACTAGGCGCTCGTGGGTCCCTTGTCAGGATCCCTGCTGGGCGTGCCACCGTCCGCGTGGAGGTACAGCGGACGGCAGTGGCTGCTCCTGCGAAATGACTCGAAGCAAATGGATCGCCTGGGTCCTGGAACGACAGCCGGAACCTCGGAGCATGCCTAGCCATGTACGCGGATCCTTCCCAAACGACGGACGGCACATTTGCCAGAGAACTGTGATGCAGCATACTCACTACGGACGCCCAAGGGCGAGAGTATACCGTCTCAGGAGTTATCGAAGACGCTTTTCATCGCTGCTTCGAAAGTTGTAACTCTTAAAAACTCTACAAGGGAAACACTCCTAGCCTTTCAGGAGCGAGAGTCAAACGCCCGACTAATGCGCTTTGAAAATCCTTGCAAGGACACAATGGACGGAAGTGCACTTTAGCCCAGCCTCTTCAGGGTTGACCACAGAAGGGAAGAGACGGTGCTTCGTGGCCAAAGGTCAGCCAAAAAAAGAGTTATCTTGCAATTACTGTACCAAGAGGCAGAATTGTACAGTGTCGCAGGAAAAACAAGAATGCAAAATGAGAGGCCAACACATATCCAAATTTGAACTTGTTGTAATCAAGAGCTCGTCGTTACATACAGCAGTAAGCAGCTTCAGGATTTAGAGGAGGTCCTCACACAGTGATGCGCGCGAAGGTAACATGTCTGCAGGTTCTGTTATCAGGATGGAGATTCCATGACGACTGGATATAACAGGCTTAAACACGCAATTAGAAATTGCCCCTTGTAAAACAAGGAAAACGTAATTTGGGATTGTAATAGCATCCGCAAGTCTGTCGACATGAAGAGCGATAAGTAGCGTCAACTTTGTCCATATCCTGAGATCTAATTTTAGATTTAGAATGAGGTGGCGCAGCAGCTCCGGACGCCCAAAAAGGCATCTTGTGGCACGGGGAAGTTTGGTTTGAAATGATAACAACAGGCGGCAGATTCAAGAACGGTACGGCAAAGCTGAATGCTCCTGCATTACTGTCTTAGTGGCTCCAGCACAGTTTGTAAGGAAGCTTTAGGCGCCCTCTTTTAACGTGTGATGCCGACACAGAAAAAAAAATTGCGTTTTTCTTTCCATCCCATCATGTCTTCTTGATGAGTGCAAGATGACAATGTAATTCGCCCTGTTTCCCTGCTGCACACACCTGCCCGAAGCACTTTTCCTGTCAGCGGCTCGTCCTACTTTCTGTCTCTTTCTCGCTCATCTGACGAGGATAACCCTTCGGACTTTCCTGAACATCACCAAATCGTCTTCGTGTCCGCAACCGAGGTCTACAGCAGCGATAGCCTGGCCTATGTTTAGCTCAAGTTACCTGCGGAGACATCGGACACGTCGCTCGCACAGGCGTCTGGTGTGGACGACATTTCGATGAGGTGCCGAAGCTCCTCTCGTCCGACTGACAGAACAAAAGCCGACCAAGACTCGTTGTATTTTTGTGTGTCTGTGTCCGGTGGTCCAAGACGTCCTGTGGCCACCATCGGCCGAGAGTGGCTCACCGAAACCAACGTGAATCTGAGGCCTGTGGATGGATCCGATGCGCGCGTATTTCAGTGCACTCTTGCGCCGGCCTGGTGACCGGAGCGGAGTAGTGAAAGACTGACTGAAAAGCTCAGCCTACAGCACGGCCACTGAAAGCTTTCAGGACTCGCGTATTGAGTCGAGGCGAAGAACACACATCGGTCAGAAACATCGTGTACGTTACCGCGGCTAATATACATGATGTGTCATTTTATTCAACCCGCAACTTTTTTAATGGTATTATTCTTCGGGGCATCGCACTGGAGAACAAGTTATCTGGCCAGTTGGATACGTACTATTGGGGACAAAATTTTACAGGGCACGCGACTGGTGATATCTGCTTATAGGTGCGAATGCGCTATTGTTCGGCGTATTTCACTAGCACATATTATACAGGGTGTTTCACCTAATTAAGGCTTTATACAATTTTAAAAAATAGCCATTTTTAGTGATAAGAACGCTTTTTTCGGCATAGCGTTGTCAGCGGTGTAGTACACCGGGATACAGCTAAGTCCTCCTACCTAGCAGCCTGGATAACTCATATTGGATAGTTAACTTTTTAACTGTCACTGTTAGCCTCCTTAATTATTGACAGGAGTGTATACCCTAACGTAAGTAATATCCCTATCAGTTTTTAGAATTTTGAAAATGCGGTTTCCCTCGGAGCTGTGGACGAACAAATTTTGTGTACAGCGCTAGAATGTATGCGCTTTCGAGAAGCTTGCAGATAAAGCAACCTCTCCAGCACGCGTAACTCGTCGAAATAGCCCAAATTTGTTGGGCCACAGTGCCGAAGGTAACAGCAGATTCAAAATTCAAAAAACTGATATGGATGTTACTAAAGGTGAGCTACACGCCTGTCAGTAATTAAGGAGCCTAACAGCAATAGTTGGAAAGTTCTCTATTCAGTATTAGTTAACCAGCCTGCTAGTTAGCACGTCTTAGCCGTATTTCGATGTACTCCACTGCTGACAATGCTATGCCGAAAACAAATCGTTATTCTAACTCAAAAAGACGATTTTTAAAAATTGTGTAATGTCTTAGGCGAATTACCTTGTAGAGCCCAAGGCCTAGTCATCTCCACAGCGTGATCTGCAACCACCGGCTGATGACAAGGCTTTTTATGTCGATCATGTGTCCTGGGCACTTTTGTCTCCGACAGTACATTGTTCTAGCATATCTTAAACTGTTAATTTCTTAACCTGATCAAACTACCTTTGAAATTCGATTTGTTGTGCTGAATAAACTTAAGCGTCCTGTGAAGTCAGTTCGAGTTGTGCTCAACATCAGCCTGCGTACGCAAACGTTCTCTTGGTGAAAGGAACATATGCCCTGTGAAGGCTGTCATATCCTCTCAAGGTAAATCAGTGAGATCGCTAAGTGTTTTGGACAAACGCTTCAGCGAACTTCTCTCTAAAAACATCTCAACTAGATTTCTTTCTCTGCTTCCAAAACAGCTTTTTCTCTGCGTCGTCTATCAAATATTGCAGGCCGCAACTCATGCGAATGATGTTTGTCTGTTACATACACGCTGTAGAGATTTCCTTCAGTTTTACACCCGTCTCGTGGACACGTTAAAAACTGTGTATCAAAATTTCTTTCTCAGTGCGTATTAGACTGCGAGAATGTTAAAGCAAATTTAATCTGAACTCTGAGAACTGAACTGTCTCCCAGAAAAAAAAAGTGAATATATCTCATTTTTATGTCCATTATCATGACTCTAAATGGTTCAGTTATCATTTTCTGAAGGTTACTCATTCCTTTACTGTCTGTGCCAATACCTGAAACAAACCAGTAACTTGATTAAAGACGCACACATACCGTCATTTTTTTCCACTACATGTAGCCTTAAGTGCTCAGGTACCGTGTTTTAAACGCGCCGAAGTACTGATAGAATCGCTTCCTTATATCTAGGGTAGTAATGTTTCGTATACGAAACAAATCAGTACCATAAGAAACAACGAGCAAAACTAAATTTAGGATGACAAATGTTTTCATAATGCTAAAACCAGCCCTTAATATTATTCAGTTCTTTTACTATCTTCTCTTTCCTGACCCTTGTTTGCAGAGCTTCGAAAACCAGGAAAATGACGCTAGCTAAACATTAGTAAAACAGAATAAGGATACACAGCTCACCTGCGAATGGCTCTATCCGCGGAGTGTGCGCCATGTCTGGAGCATGTTGCTTCTTCATGTGAAGTGTTCAAACTGTCACTTGTTTTCCAAAAGTCGAGCGTCATTCTGCCGCGCCTCGATATTCCGCAAAAAGAATATGGCGATTTTTATGCGTATGTCGTAGCGTAACGCGCAATAGAGGGAAAGATTCTAGTCCACCGATTTCGCACCATGTGTTCCGCTTCCCAGCCAAGTTAGTCAATGAATCGATGAACCCAGACAGACAAAGACACAAAAAAGAAAATGTGACATTTTAATGCTGAATGCCTCCGTCTGTCATGATGTCACTGTGACTGTGATGTATTGTGTCCGTGTCCGCATTGAAGCGAAAGAGAGAAGGTCCGCTGCCCAAGAATAGCGAGCACAAGCCTATACAGCTCCGTTCTCTGCGTCCTCCCCCACGTCAGGCTGCGCGCAAGGCAGTAAAACATGCTGGGCTCCACTGCTATGGTAGGCATGGCGAGCGCCGTCGAGGAATAAAACTTCTAACAGGGGTCCAGCCTCTCCTGGAACGTTAAGGATTCTCTCAGCGGCCTGTTTGTTTTTGTTTGTTGCTCATTTGCTTCTTCTTTCGTTCCCTAGTTTGTTCTCTCAAAATCTAACATTATCACTATGAAACGCAGACCAATGTAGCACAGCGACTATTGTCCTTTTGAACATGTTCTAGAAAGAAAGAGAGAAAGAAAGAAGGAAGGAAAGAAAGTAAGGGACGCGTTGTCGATGTTCGTACTCCTACAAGCAAACTCCGGCACCTCGTTATGCCAGCGCGGCATCTCAGGGAGGCCGTACTGTTCCATTAGCGCGACCGTGGTTTGGCCAAGTACTTACAGGGGTGAGCAGCACTGTCTAGAGCGCGCCGACGGTGCTCTGCGGAGTAAGCCAGCGCCATCTAACGTTACGCTCTGGGTTTAAGTTGTGCGTCCCGTGCGCATGCGCGGCCAAAATAAAGTGCCCCCTCGTGGGCACTGGGCCTTATTTCCGCTCAGTGCTTGCGCTTCACGCAGTCAGGGCCGCACTGAATGCCATGTAACAGTGGCCGGAAAACCAAAGCGTTTCGCGTGAACCATGAGGCGGCTATGCATGCAAGTGCAGGTGATAGAGGCTGATCGCGCGTTTCAAACACGCACCAGGTTAAGAGTGCGAGAACTAGGCCTAGTTGGCTGTTTGGTGTCTGTTTTCGTCTTGTCCGTGTCAGGTTAGCGCTTTACCGCAATGCACCATGCGCTTCAGCCGCATTGTCCGATGGCGTGTATTTTGTGTTGTGCTATCAGCTACAAGGGACATCGCATTTTCATCCGTACAGATCTAGGAACCGGTTGCAGAAACGCACAATCATCCGCTATCACTCGCGCTTGCTTGCCTGGCCGTCTCGTTACACTCGTGAGACACGGCGCCATGGTGACGCCCTGGCAACCGTCACAGCGTCACAAATGCAGGCAGCGCGGCCGTAGCTGCCCGAAACGAACTCGCAAGGCGGGGGTTGAACGAGGAACCGATGATCAGGCATGCCTCTGTTCTTGCCGCGCATGCTCACGGGACGCACAACTCAATCCCAGAGCGTAACGTTAGATGGCGCTCACTTGCTCCTCAGAGCACCGTCGGCGCGCTCTAGACCAGGCTGCTCACCACTGTACACACACGAGCCTTGCAACGCGGTGTTGCCTGGTGACCTCGAGAGGAGCCAGGCGCCCCTTACGAAACCCCAGTAGAACTGCTCCCTCGAGTTAACCTTGGTTGATAGGGGGGCAACGACACCTTCTTTTAGTTGTAATCCTGTTGCTGGGCTGTTATCTGCTATGCATGAGGAAGCACGCGCCAATAATTGCCTTTCTTGCTGTTCTTTTTTCCATCTCAGTCCTATTATCATCGTTCGCGCATTGTTCAATATCACCCTGCCTTATTTTTTCCCAGAAAATTACACTTCAACATATTATTTAGGTTAAAATGCGTATCTACGAATAACATTTGTGGGAGGTGGTTGGGGAAAATAGGTCCGATTGACACAATTAAGTGCTTTTTTTTAGCTTTCTACTTTGTAAAGATATGGTCAACGCGGCTTTTTCCATACAGAATTTGCTCGTTTTAGAGTTACGGTTTCCCAAGCCCATCTCTCTTTCAAATCTGCAACTTCAACAAAACCTTTCGTCAATCGTGAACTTAACGCAGTACAGTATATATTCGCAGTATAGAAGTAAACAGTGATTAATTTTTATTTCTAACTAATCGCTAAAAACATGAATATGAAACGGGCATTTTATGCAGCAGTGAGTGATTTGTCACACTTTTGCAGACACAATTTGCGAACGGTGTGGTTGTGGAGCAATGCTTAAGACGTCCTCATTGCAACAGCGAGGTCCTATTGATTCAGTCACGGCCACCTCTCAGGCAGGCATTTAAGTCACCGAAGAAGGAGAAATGGTGAGGTGATCAGGAAAAGTTACGAGCTTAACCATGAGGATGTTCCAGAGCGCCACCGTGCACTCGCGGAAAGGAACGAGGGATTAAAACAGGAAAAGAGCAAAAACGGCTGAGTTAAAAGTAAAATATAGAAAGGAACTAAGGACTTCACGTATGGCGAAGTCGTAGCCGATCAGAAATAGAACAGCGCCTCGATGCCTTCAAATCCGATGCGGGCACCCCTCAGACAATCTTCATCCCCGTTTGCGGGCGAGAATCAAGACGGTTTAGTGCCTAGAGCATCTATTGTCTATCGTTACTATATATGCAGATCATGCGTGTGTGTTCTATCGCCGGAGCTTCTGTGGCCCATACGTAGACTGGAGAGTTTTCAGGCAGGAGAGCAGACTCATGCTACATAGCAAGGAAGGGCTGCCGATAAGTGCGAGGCCTGGAGAGATAACTAAGTGCGGGCCGACAACAGAGAAGGCCCTGATCGCGCTGCCCGTTGTCAAAGACCGCGAGAAAGAGGGTGGCTCAGTGGTTAGGGCGCTCGGCTACTGATCCGGAGTACCTGCAGGTTCGAACCCGACCGCGGCGGCCGCGTTTCGATGGAGGCGAGACGCTAAGGCGCCCGTGTGCTGTGGGATGTCAGTGCACGTTAAAGATCCCCAGTTGGTCGAAATTATTCCGGAGCCCTCCGCTACGGCACCTCATTCTTCCTTTATTCTTTCACTCCTTCCTTTATCCCTTTCCTTACGGCGCAGTTCAGGTGTCCGCCGATATGTGAGACAGATAACTGCGCCATTTCCTTTCCCCGAAAACCAATTTTCAAGAAACTGGGTTGATTCCAAAACGTCCGGTTCAGATGAAATTTTAGTTGAAGAAGAACGTCCCCCCCCCCCCCCCTCTTCCTCGCTTTTTTATCATGTGAACGGTCAGCGCGTGAAGACACACCAGCTCACAAGTTTGAAGTTAGATCTATCGGGGATAGATGGGAGAGGCCTTTGGCTTTCAGCATCGGCTGAATGCCACCTTTCTCCCCGCTATCCAGCGATGAACCCAAGTTTCCCATGCCCATAGCTGAGCGTGGCTGAAAATTCAACCGCCTGTGCGGCGGCCTTCACCACAAACCACTGCACACGGTCTACTTCTCTATCCCTCCCCTACGCTGTCCGCCTCACTTTCCCTCTCTGTACGCGTTATATCTGCACCGGTCGTTTGTAAGCGCAGAGCTGATCACACACAAAAATAAAAGGATGTAAAGATGGCATGCTTTACTCGACACTCCTAATGGCGGGCAGGATTAATTAGGGAAGACCATTAGCTCCACCCGGGACATGGCCAACGAGGGTTGACGCGGGAAAGCTCTGCTCCGCACGACGTGGCTCGAGCAGCCGGTGTACTGTTCATGCAAAGAGGGTGCGAAGCGGAAAGAAAAGAGCGAACAAACGAGACAGCGGCCGCTTAGTACATGATGCGAACAAGACAACGCCGGGGGGCAAATGGGCTGCGCAACAGAGGCTGTGTTTGTGCAAAACCTGCAACGTTGCTGCTGGTGATGTATGTCGTGCGGCTACGTCGTCGTAAAACACGTCCGAGTCGGCGACAGGGGACCTTTTTGTGGCCTCTCGGTTATGGGGGGACGCAATGAGCGACAGAAGGAAGCCCCTGTGGCATGAAAAAAATAAATAAAACAGCAGTCTTCCATAGCGACTCTCTTCATGCCTATTAGAGGCTTTCCATGAAGAAGAAAGGATAACGGGAGCACAGAAGAAAAGGGGTGAGTGTAATAGGCTTATGACGCTAGTGACAGAAGAGCTGCTCAATCTTCCAAGCAGCACAGGACCGTCGATATATGCATGTAGTACACCCAGCATATAAGGTCCTGCGTTTCGAGAACCTTGAACCCTGTATAACACTGCGCTGGAAAAGGCGATGATTGATGCGCGCTATTGTAGCCTACAGAGTTCCGCAGTTACCCAGAGCTCCGATGTTTTTTTTTTTTTTTGCTGTCCCGGCCGTGTAGCTGAACGGCCGATCTGCTACGGGATTTTCCACCTTGCAGCTGCCGCCCTGGAAGTATATAAACATCAGCATTTTTAATTTCCTAAGATGTCTGTGTACGGATTCCGACAAAACTCTTCGAACCAGTACGGTGTCTCAGAAGAGATTTTATTCCGGACGGTATCCAGTAAAGTTCTGGCTTGCTTGCGTTGTTGATCGCCCTTGCATCAGGGGTGCCCCGTCAGTGACGGTTGGTTGATTTGACTGACTGAAGGTTTTCTTCGCACCAAGGGTGCCCCCTCAGAAACGGTCTTGCGAAGAATTAGGATGCAGGGATTAAAGTACGACTGGAAGTTTTACATACAAAAGTTTACATTACACACAAGTTGATGCACAAGAGACAATTTAAGAGGCAATAACGTTAAAGAACAAAAGGTGAAACTGGCTAACACTAAGGGAGGCAATTATTCGGCATAGCCGAATATCCGAAGATGCATTGCATCTGACCGTAGCCCAGAATCATTGCGCAGGCTCCGGGGCCCGGTTTTAAAGGTCTCAGAGCCTAGCCCACATTTTGCACCACCCAATCAAAACATACTAACACATGGTTGGTTTACCAACTGTATGGCACGCCTTCCAGTTCTGTAACGTTCAAAACCCTCAAACTAAAACACACAACGCGAAAAGAACATCAAAATTTCTTTAACAAAATGGCATTCCGGGAATGGGCCCTCAAAGTGATGGGCCCACTAGGTTTACATGCCCTCCCCATACTTCCACAGCATTACCCAAGCCCTCTCCCTTACGAAGTGAAAAGAGAAACACACAAAAATGCATTAAAAATACTCTCACGTGTTGCAGGCTCCCTAGAAACTCGTGACCCTGGCGGCTCCCAGCGTTAGGGCAATTATCGATCTCAACCGAGCCGCTACCGCCGGGAGTAACAAACGGGAGCGTTGATCCCTGCTCGTAACTACTCGTCTTCGTGACGGCCGTTCACAGGCGTCCCCCAAAATCTGGAAAGTGGCGCCAACCATGTCGTTGCACCCGCCTCGGCGGCTCAGTGGTTAGGGCGCTCGACTACTGATCCGGAGTTCCCGGGTTCGAACCCGACCGCGGCGGCTGCGTTTTTATGGAGGCAAAACGCTAAGGCGCCCGTGTGCTGTGCGATGTCAGTGCACGTTAGAGATCCCCAGGTGGTCGAAATTATTCCGGAGCCCTCCACTACGGCACCTATTTCTCTCTTTCTTCTTTCACTCCCTCCTTTATCCATTCCCTTACGGCGCGGTTCAGGTGTCCAACGATATATGAGACAGATACTGCGCCATTTCCTTTCCTCAAAAACCAATTATTATTATTATTATTATTATTATTATTATTATTATTATTATTATTATTATTATTATTATTATTATTATTATTATTATTATTATTATTATTCATGTCGTTGCTGCAGTTGAACGTGCGGCGGCAACTCTCTTTTTTATCTGCGTGTCGTTCTGCCAGCCCACAAACAGGAGATCTGTTGGTATACACCGTCTTCGGGCGTTGGCGCCGTCGCGCTGACCGTACGTCACGTTTAATTGCTCCAAGCGAAGCGCGAGCGTCCGAACCCGTATCGCCTGGCGGTGTTGTCCCTTCCAAAAAAAAAAAATGCTCAGCCGACCTTCCAACCTAGACGGTCTTGGCTAGGACGACGGGGTACGGCCGGCGTATGGCGGCTTCGACAGGGTCACTGCTCGTGTCTCCGTGCGCAGCCGCATCGTCGCTGCAAAACGGGGACCTCGGGGAGTTCTGGGAAAACGTGCCCCTTCCTTCCCCTCAGCTCTGTCGTGGCCCCGGATGTTCAACGTCCGTCTCCCTCGCCTCGCCCGCTTCTTGCCGACACACCGACGGGGATTAGGGAGGAGGAATCGCCAGACCAGCAACAAAAGGACGGATGGTTCCAACAAAGTCGCGGGCATCCACAGGTCCCTTACAAATCCTTATTCAGGTTTTTGTTTTCCCCCGTCAGCTTGCATCCCTAGATAGGCGCCCCAAAAGCTAATGCAGTGTGCCCTGTAGTCGTTACCCGTGGAAACTCCGTCCACATCACTTTTTAGGAGGATAACACAAAAATTCCAACGCGCGAAAACTATATGACTGTAAGGAGAAGCCTTATAGCAAGTTTCAGCCGCAGGCGTTGAGTGTAAAATAATTTAATATGTTTCTGGATGTCGTCCGAGGAGCCGCTCGGCATTTCCACCTGCATCGAATGCCGTCAAGGTGCCCTTGCCTAAACTATTGTGACGTCGCCGAGCCCAGCGGTTATTCACAGGAACCGCCACTGCTTGCGGCGACGGCATCAGCAATGTGGTTGTCCAGGTTGGCTGGTGGAGTCAAGCCACACTTCAGCGCTGGCGCCGACCGAGACGCAAACTGCCGGCGCTAAATCGTTTGTAATCAATTATTAACACTTCGCATTGCATTTTGATGATCACTACCGTCATCATCGTTGTCATTTGTTTACCCTTAAAGGCCCTTAGGTTAGAGCATTACGTATGAGGGGTCCGGCCGAGACATAATACAATGTTCAATAATATCAAGCAGAAATTCAAGGTACCAGGCTCATGTTATAACTATTCTACAAACATCAACATAAAAGACTCAAGCGGCTCAAGAACAACCCGAGAATAAAAAGAAAACACACACTCAGAGACGCGGAAAAATAACTCAGTACTTGAAATGCGCTATTAATAGCTGCCTGCATTTAATTGGTTCTCTTTCAATGACAGTGTCATCAGGCTGTTCATTCCATAACGCAATGGTGCAGCGTAGGAAAGATTCATTGAACGAGTTTGTGGAGCCGTGTGCCCGTTGTACTCTTAAAGAGTTAAAAAGTCGGCGTGAAGTGCACAGCGGCGGGTGGAGAACAAAGTTTCTTAGCTGTGGAAAGTTATAATGCAATTTGTGAAATAAACAAAGCTGTGAAATTTCCCGCCGAAGTGCCTTGGACTGAGGATCAAGGGGACGGCCGTTGCACGCAACCCCGTTGCACGCAATTCTGCTGCGTCTACAGCATTTATTTTTATGCTTCGACTAGCAGGCACTTCGACGACGATGTTGCATCGTCAGATTTTGTTTCCGACGCTCGAACAGCGCAACCAGACCACCAGAGCCCAGAACGTCGGCATGTTTATTTTTTTGTTCCCGGTTAACTTGCGGGAACCGCAGCGCTCCTTTGGAGCCTCTACGGTGATGCTGCGCCATCTAGTTTGTTCTTCAGAAACTATAGTTTGATTTTCTGCGTAGACCGCAACTTTTTCATGAGCCGCGAATTTTTAAAGGCCCTTGAAGCAGAGGCTACTGCGTAGAGCGCTGCCAGCGCCGCGACGGTGCGCGCTCGCAAGAATCCCGCTGCACGCGATTCTACTGCATCGGCAGCAGATATTTTCGATGCATCGAGTAGCGGGGTCTCGAACGATGATGTCGCATCGCTGTATTTTCGTTCATGCGCTCAAAACTTTGGCCTGTTAGTTTCGCTCTCCGGTACGCTTGTGCGAGCGGAGCGCTGCTAAGACGCGTATGAAGTCTCTACGATGATCCGGCGCCATCTGGTTTGTTGTTCGGAAATTAATTTAATTTTTCTGGGTAGATTGCAATTTCCCCACGAGGCGCGAATTTTTGCAACGCCCTTGAAGCAGAGGCTACGGCGTATGCGCCGCTCCAAACATGGCGTCGAGCGCGGGAACCGTGCGCGCTCGAAAAAAACCCCCGCTGCACGAGCGTTCTACTGCATCGGCAGCAGATATTTTCGACGCATGGAATAATGGGATTTTGGTTCGGACGCCGAAAAGGCGGAAACGGAGAAACAGAGCCGGAACGTTGGCCTGTTAGTTTCGTTTGCATAATACTTGTGTTTGTATAATTTATCTCTGTTTTTCCTGAAATTATATTAGTTGCAAATTGTATTTTTAAAAAGCACGCTTTTCAAGGTTCATTTTGGCACATAACGTAATACTTCTATTTTTTTTGTGTGTGTGAGACTGTACAAATCATATCAAGAACACTCTGAAATCAACATTTTCAAAGAGCGTAAAGAAAAAATTTCTAGCTCAAAAATTATTTGAGGTAAAACGTTTGCATTTTAATGCCAAGTTACAAAAAGAATTTGAATCATTTTGTAGTTTCTAAAATTTTTAATAAGTTATCTTGGAGAGCTACTGTATTGTAGATACAATTTTCCCTTTTTTATTTTTGTTGTTTTTCTCTTTTTTTTCACAATATTTAAAGCAAGTATTTCTGTTGAAATAAATTGATTAGAAAGCGCATTCTATTTCAGTCATTGTTATGCATCGTGTATACACTTTTGCCTAGCATACTTTTTCTAGAAAAAATGTTTGTCTGAGACCTATGAAAAAAACAGCCCTTTTCCCGTTGTAACGAAAGAGTTTTAAGAGGCATACAGCACAGGCCACATATGTCGTGTTCATATGATTGGACTGCACTCGAGCATGTAGGAGGTGGATCACATACACCTGCCGATCAAAATAAGCTTTACAGACTTCCTAAAATTAGCGCTAGGAGATACGTGGAATCCACCTCTGCGCATAAGTTGTGCGGCAAGAGGGACGCAAAGTGAGATGACAACTGCCACCGTCAGACAGCTGATTACTAAAATTTAGTAATGACTTTTTAACTACTGCGGCTAGCTTGAATGCTCATATTGGAAACACAGAGGCGGTCGCATTTTTATACTACCGTGTCCATGGTAGAATTTAGCAGGGGTCTGCCAAAACGTGAGGCAGCCCTTCTCGTCGAAACCGATTTCCGTAGCAGTCCAGATATTCATCTTTTCTCCAGTGCTTTCCACTACGGCGTGAGTCACTTCGCTTTCCCGTTCCATAACCATAACATAGATCAGATATAAGATTTACTTAGTAACGTGAATATTCCAAGAAAGAGTTTCGGAAAACCAGACACCGAGGAATTTGAGACTGCTGACTCTGTCAATTATTGTGTTCCCGTAATGAGTATCGACTGCGTAGCGTTCAACAACGTCGATGGGCCTAAATATAATGTAGGTAGTATTCTTCAGGCTTAGGGTCTCAGCCTCATTTCTGTGCAGCTTACTGACGCTCTAATGTCGAGTTCTCAAGCAACCATGCTCATCTAATAAGGTTTGAAATATCCGCGGCAGTAACAAATATGACTATGGCTGAATAAATATAAATTCACTGCATTCTTACTCGTTTACCAAGCCAAGTTCTACTGTACCGCGCTTTTCGCGCCTTGCAATCCCCTAATATTATTTGCTTCCTCACAAGAAGAACAGTTCGCATTTGGCTGCCTGGGCCAGTGCTGGCGTTCCGGAGCCGTTCGCTCATTGTTGCACCGAAATTCCTGAAGAACTATTTTGCTCTAAAGAGTACATCACCCTAAGTTCTTATACAGGACGCGTTTTATTTAACGTTTTAAGATTCTTACTTTAAAAAGAGGGAGAGATGCGTCGGTGCAGAGGATTGTACAGCGAGGCGGACATCATGTATGAAGGTAGATAGAGCTCAACAATTCGGAGAATAATCTGCCAAAATTACCTATTATCTTCTGTTTTGTTTTATTTTAGGGGCAATATTATATCGCGAAATTGAAGGCCGTCAACATCGGAGGTGAGCCCAGTTTTATTTTCACCCGAGAATGCGTGTGGTGCGGAAAGATAGCCACCCTCCACCAATCCACACTGAGTTATTGGACGTGCCCCGACAGGCCCCAAGATTAAAAACCCGTCAGTCGAGCAGTAGGAGGGGCTTCTGTCAGGCTCCGACTGCAAGAACAGCTAGCGCTGGTTCAGCGAAGCGAAGAAGCAACAAGGACCACTGAGATCCTAGGTGTACAGAACATTACCGGCACCTCAACACCTCTACCCTAACCCCCTTCCCATTTTGCGGAATAAATTTTTTATGCTACTACTACTACTACTACTACTACTACTACTACTACTACTACTACTACTACTACTACTAGTTAATCGGCTGTGTGGTTCAGAATATCGAACATCAAAAACAAGCATTTGAAAGGTCGTTGAGATGGCATTCGCTCATTGCATTGCGCATTGCGCGTTTATAAAATGGTGTCGTTCGCATTTCTAACGTAGCGAATACAGACGCCGCTTGTGTATTCCATGACGTATCGTAGAAGCAGTCAACGTGATTTCGGCGACGATACCGTGCGCATCAACGCCATTTCTTCCCTATGCAATGCGGGAAACCAACTCAACAAGCTTTCAAAAGAGCATATATGACGTTCGTAATTTCGACCCATATTGCAGATTTAATAAAATATAATAAAACTGGGCCTCTGATGTTGACGGTCTTTAATTTCGCAATGCAATCTAGCCCCCTAAAATAAAAAATAAAACCTTATTTAGTTAATTAATTGTCTAATCATTGAGCTCTATCATGTACAGTGGAGGACAAAAGTCTGGAGACCACATGTTCCTGAAACAAAGCACACAGCTCTGCTATTAGCCGGCGGCAGGAGACCACACCTGTGGAGGTGAATGTCAAAATTTTGTGTTTTCATCTCCACAAGTGCGGCCTCCAGCCGCTGGCTAATAACAGAACAATCGGCTTCGTTTCAGGAACACGTGGTCTCCAGACCTTTATCCCCGACTGTACCTACAGTGCACAGACCCCAGCGACGTCCCTCTCGCTGCGTTTAAAATAAAAATTCGTAAAAGTAAAAAAAGAATCACAAAGTATACCTGATATAAGAAAACAAGCGCCCACAGAATTTTGATTTGTTTATTTTTATGTATTTCTCGAGAGACTGCAGGGGAGATAAGAGCCAATTCTATCGATTCCGGGAGGGCGGTGAAGTCGGTAGCTCAGAAAATCGCTGACGATGTCCGCCAGCTGCACCCATATCGGAGAATGCGGGGAATAAGTACGTCGGAATTCATTGTTTCCCTCCGTGCCTATACCGTGTGACTATTGAGGCTGGTGAATCGGCGTTTTTGCCGCGGATTCCATCGCGGAAGGAAAGCTTCCCACGGGGCCTTTACGTATTCGTTTTGCGTTCACCTTTATCACATTTGTTTTCTTTATTTTTCCTTTGTTTTGCGCCCGTGTAGGCTCGACGGAGCAGGCGTTATGGTAATTGCGCACGAGTGCGCAAGCATATCAACATATGTTTTCATTTGCGCGGATATGAGAGTGGAAATGGTGCGCAAATGTGGTGCCGTACGGTACCTGCATGCCACGCGAATTTCATGAATAAAAAATAACTTTTGCGCAATGTCTGCCGCCATTACGTTCGCTAGAAAACTGGCGGGAAATCGTTATCACCTGCCTAATTACATAATGACACCATGAAGTCCGCAAATTGCGGTCTTGATCTACGCAGGCATTAAAAGCGCATCGTGAAAGTTCGTAGAGTTGCTGGAAATCAAATTAAGAACCAACGGAGTTAAAAAAAACGAAAGCCAATACTAAATATCGATTGTCAGCGCTGAAAGCCATCAGTACCAAATCCAATAAAAAAAATGATTATACATCAATCAGAGTGGGAATGATAGCTGAGATTATCCCGCTGATATTTTTAGCCATTCTGGAAGAATAATGTAAGTAGATGACGGTCACGCAAAAAAAAAATGGAAAAGAACGGGGATGCAACAAAACTTTTTGTCAAGGAGCTTCTTGAGTCCAAGGAGGGTTACTTGACACGAAATATAACTCTCAAAAGAGGTCCTTTGTTGTCGGCTAAGCTCCAGAGGAAAAGGAAAATACGCAATTCAGAGATACGTTAGCACCGAATATTATCAGGGTCTGTTCATCCTAAGACTTCCTGGTATGACAGGCTGGTCACCGGCAAGCCAAGAGCACCAGGAAGCCGGAAGGTATGTTTGTCGAGGGATGTTACGAGGGCAGCTGGGCACGCGAATAAGAGCTTGTATTATTGTTTAAAACGCAAGAGCTCTGGTAGAGGGCGTTCTCGCTCTGCTTCAGGAGAGCATGAAAGCAAAACCTTTAGCCTGTCCGCCCTCGGTTTTTGTATTGGATAAACCGAAAAAGCAACAACTATTAAGTGCAGCTTCATGTTTTCTCCAGGTTTGAGTTGGTGTTATTCTGCAGCTTGTCTTGTGGGGCTTGTTGGAGCGTAGTTCACTAAAAAAAAAAAAAAACGTAGAGCAGCAGACCGTCAGCTTTGGACGATGTTCTCCCGAGTTTGTCGCAATAAGGAGCCAAAAGCGTTTCGTGCTTAATACCGCGGGCGATGTAGCGCAGTTGGGTCGAGCACTGTCACCAAGCCGCGTCGCCGCTAAAAACGAACTCGCTTGGAGAACCTTTTGTTCTTGGATTAATCGACGTCATCGTATTTCTCGAGAGCGTTACGTTCCGCAACAAAATTGCTGCAAATACAAGAACCTAACGCAGCTATAAATGTCTTCGTGGAATAATCCACGGCCAACGAACACGACACCGCTCGTGTAACGTGAGGAGTTCTTTCCCACACATCCTTTGTCGAGCGAGCGTACACAAGTGGCGACGTACGCGGAGTGCGCCGCGCATGCACCGCTGAGTGAGATTCAGTGGGGCTAGCCTAATGTAGTCGAGAAAGTCTATAGACTTTCTATGCTCAAATTCTACGGACTAATTATAGATTATACAAATTCTATAAACTGTCTATAAGCAATCTAAAGATTTATGGCCACAATGATTTAGTTAACTCCTTTCTATACACAATCTATACTCTATAGACTGTGTACAGACAAAAGCAAACATCTGTGGGAAGGCAATAAAGTTTATATATGTCATTAGATAACAAATAGACCATTTTCATGAGGGCGGAACCTTGAAGGGGAAGCGGGAAAGCAAAGGCTCCCAACAGATAAACACCATCGGGGATGAAATTCACAAAGCTGCACGGATGCATGGAATTACTCTTGACTTTCTTGTGCTGATAAATGGAGATATTTTAAATGTGAATGGCCAAGACTTCAGCTAATCACGAATCTTCTCAGCGTGTTGAGCTTCCAGGGCTCGCCGCCTGCCTTCTCGGGAGACAAGTTTAACAGTCATAGTGCATTAAAAGAAATAAAGCACTCTAGACATATAATTCGGCAGTGGTCTGTTTTATATTGAGACGAGGTCGCGGCTTCGAAGCCTGCCGTGGAAGGCATGGATTTCATGAACGACCATGCGCTGAGATGTACGAGCACGTTAGAGAACCGCTGCCGATCGAAATTGATTGGAAACCCTCCACTACTGCGTCCCTCACGGGCCACTGTGCTCCTCTAGCATGTCTCAAGGCAGATAATGTAAAGCGTTCAGTTCCCTACAATATGAAAGAAAACAAAGTTTAAAGAGTCAGTTAATAATTACTCCACTGTTATTCGTGGCAAGCACAGTTTTTGTTATTTTCTGGCACATTTTGGTCTTGACGTATAATATCCAAAGTCATTTTCAGTTTTAGTAGAGAAATAACCAGAACACCCGTCTTTTTGTGCAAATTTCATGCACTCTTTTACTCGAAGGGGCCAGCACACGTCTCCCAGTATGCGCATGGGTCAACCCGCGCAACTCGTCGCTCTGGCACAAACATATTGTTGAGTTCACTATTTTCCATGTTTATGACCGTGCACCATGATACGCTGCATAGAGCGCTGGCAATGGGAAGCACTTTCCCTTCCGCAGTGTAATGTCTATCTGTCTCCAAAACGTAGGAACGCGAGCGTACGGTAACTGCAGGCCTGGTAGCTAATCTGTGCGACTTTATGGAATTCTTACAGCGACTTACTACGCTGTTGATTGCCGTTCGCCTCCTCTGCTATAGTGTCCGCGTGTGTATAGCACCGCTATTTTCTTAATGCAATTCGTTATGCCCTGAAATGAAACTTGACAACGTCTCCCGATTACTTCGTAATTAAAGCGCAAGGATATCCAACAATCGGTTTTGATGGCCGCATGTTGCAGCGCCCACAGTACTTAGAACTGCTTTCGAGTAATTGCGCGTACAACTTTTCAAGTGCCGTGCTGTCTTGCGCTATTTACGTGGTTGGTTGGCCTCAAATATAGATGGCACGTATATACCCACTACGGGTGAATGGCCAGCACACAGCCGGTGAACTGCAGGGAACACAAACGCTTTGAGGAAACAAAAAATGTGTGCGGGCGAAGGTAAGTTCCGCGCTATGCCTGTCTTCGTCTACTCGACATATCTTGTCTCGATCCCGGGTGACCCACGCTGTATAGGGTCACCCGCCAGGTGCACCCGGCAGGTGCACGCACTGCTAAATATGTTCGAATTTTAACCATCTAGCTATAGCATTGCGATAACGTATGACACCACTCGCCTATACACTCTGCCAAGTGCAAAATGCTCCAGAGCGCTTAAAAAGAAACTCAGTGCTCGCTGTCGTGGTAAGCGTCGGCGTTCTGCTTCTTTTCAGGGTGACCGTGTAAAGGCTGAACGGCTCGCTTTTGCAGACGCACGAGCTCTAGGGGCTTTGGTGACTATGGCCTTGGTATATATGAGCTCGGAATGAAGACTACGGACTTGTATGCAGTTGGAATAGCCAGGTTAGACTCTCGCCCTTCGACTGACATTTGCCTCAGTCGTATAGGCGCAGCTGAGCATCGCAAGCGAATGGCGATCTATGCGAGCCATCACTGCCCTTCATGAGGAAAAGATTCGCGGTCTCATCAAGGGTCCTTCTCATTACTTCCTCATCCGGCCACAGAGTAACTTCGAAAACGTGGAACACTCCTCACCGCACAGCATCAAAAATACAATCTCAAAAAGACAACGGTAAAGAAACTGAAAGAGAACTGGCATAACACAGCCAACATGCACTGGAGATTTCAACCCAATGTATCTAAATTCGTCAATACTTTATGCGCCGAAGTTTTGAGTTGTGTATGCCTCTGCGCGCGGTTACTTTGATTCACCATAATTTCCACTTCCTTCGTATAGGTCATCATTTCCCATTAGGTTCGTGAGACAATTTGAAACAGCTGTAATAGTTCTTCGTTCCACCGTTGCGTGACACTGACGCGAGCTTTTTTGTTTCTCTGGTTCTTTTTTTGAGCACTCCTCCTTTAACGCTCTCCCGGACGTCAATCTTCTGTAACGGTATAACTGCCTTCGACACAAAATGACAGTCCCTTCTCATTCATTCTCATTAGAAACACGGAAAGAAAGAACTCCTAAGAAAGCATGCTATTATAGGGCGGAAAGGGAAGATGGGTTCGAAAGCAGTGACATCCACTTGCTAGTAAAGAAAAAAAGGAACAGGGTGCAACAGAGAAGCGCGCCACGTGCCGCCTCCCTATTTTTGGTCGCCGTTTGAAACAGCGCGCAGAATGTTGTAGTCTTCCGCTTTATCCCAAGGTCTTCTCTTGTATTACTGCGTGAGAAGTAGATGGGTCTGTGAAAGCGGAAATGCTGAGCGCCCGCGTCTGTCAGTGGCCAGTGGCAGTCTTCCCACCGGGGCAACGAACGAACTTAGCAAAGTACCTATACGAACGCAGTATATATACTACCTCGGATATAAGGGGCAAACCTCGGATGTAACGAACGTTTGGCTGCTAACGCATTCGAACGACGCACCGAAGATCGCCTAAGAGGTTTTTTCTTTTACTTTATTTTTGTTTACAATTCTGTAAGGTCTTTCGGGCTTTCTCGCACGTGCTCTTCCGCTCGCGCTCACAGGTTTGCAGTGTCCACGTTTGATATATTCGTGTGCGATGGTTTTGGCGTCTGCTTGGCTCGCCGCGAGCAACAAAAAAATGCTTATAAATATGCTCGTTCCGACGCTAGCATCCTCGCTCCATGCATACGTCAAACTGACCTCACTTGGAACGCGCGATAATAACCGTAACGAATTAGAAAAACGATAGAAACAAATGCTTGCACCCAGCAACCGATAATAAGCGAGGATTTCAAGTCGATATGTAGTACATGTTATGTCATCGCTGATGCCACGGGGTGCTTACAAAAGACAGGGTGCATCTCGCATGCATGCGATCAAAACATCGACAACATGCATGAGTTCCTGCAGGAGGGAGGGCCGGGGGTGTAATCCTGCCGAGGCATAATCTAGTCGCAGCACAAATTTGGCGGGAAATTTTTCCAGAAAATATAATCAGAAAAATAAAAATAAAAAGATATGTTGAGAGTGGCAGTGGTGACAAAGACTCGTCACCAGTTCTGTTGTGTTACACACGTGAAAGCTCGAGGTGGTCAGAGCCTGCTGTTAAGACTGTTGTTGCCGGCCTTGGTTACACAGCTTTACCAAATAGGCTCATTTGTAGCTTTGCTTACGTTCGTGTTATACTGGGCAAAGGCGTTTAATGATTCATCTTTTTCGAATATAGTTAACGAGTTGAATGATTTGCCTGCTGCACTTTCATGAGAAATTCTGCAACTGGCCGGGAACGTGCACAGTGGTCCTTCTGGCACTAATAGGTGTATTCATGAACTGTTTTATGTTTCTAAAGCCGACTCATTTGCAGCAGACAATTTAGAGACGCAAGTCTGGCCCCACAACGCCTAACATGCATAGCCCCAGTCTTGAGCAGTGGGTCTCGGACCTGCAGCGTCAGCTCATGCTGCACGGAACAGCGAGCCGGGGCCGCAGTCGCGAGGCCAACGGGCTCCTGGACCAAGGAACCCCGACCGCTGCTCCCTCACCAAACTCTTCCTAATCCACTACCCCTAACCCCCATTTCAGTCAATAAAGTTTATCAATTATAAGCCAGGTCTGAGCAGCTGATGGCTTCAATGTCTAGAATGTTTTCTTCGTTAGGTTTTACTTATTTTCTACATAACCTCATCGGAGCCAAATTCAAGTTTGTACCCCTTCTATGATAACATTTACTCACCTGCTTAGTCTTAGGCGCACTGTATACAATAGCCACATATATAAAGAGACATTAATAAGTAAATCGCACCATGTTTGAGGCCCTCGGCGCCTTCGCTGCGCTGGTGGTACAGCTACAGGATGGCACGTTCAGGCGCTCGCAATCATAAAATTCCTGTGTGTGTGTGTGTGGGGGGGGGGGGGGGGGGGGGGGTCGGAAGGGGGGGTCGGAGGACGCAGAAGAAAGGGCGGTCGGAGGACGCAGAAGAACGCCAAATGTTAGGTCTTCAGAATAACGTGGTGTGGGGCGAGTTGGTGCATGATAAAATGAACGGCTGTGCAACGACCACAGCACAAAAATAGAATAACACGTGTGCGCACGTGTTTCTCTCTTTTGTGCGGTTATCGTTGCGCTGCATCTGGCGTGACAGCCTGCTGACGCCCTAATTGTGATGCAGTCAGAGAGTCGGATTTTCACACACGAGTTGTTGCGAAAGTTTCCAAAACCACCGGTGATTTTACACCCCGCTTCGTGTGATGGCTCAAACAGGCCTCGATGGAATCGCAAGTTTCTTGCATTTTCGACGTTCCGTGAACAAGGAAAGCCACATTCCACACTGCCAAAAGGTCTATAACAGAGTCCTATACATGGTTCGTAAGCGCACGGCTGTTACATAAATCCTTTATAGTCTCTTCGTGACACGTGTTTGTCGGATGATCATCCTTCAGCTCTCTACACGGCTGTCACAAGGGAACAACCCGTACCGCTTAAATAAACGAACGCTGTTCGCGGGGAACGCAGGCGAGCTGTGTGCTACACGAAGTGCGAAGGCCGCGATTGTCGTGGCCAAGCGAGTGCTGCGCGCTAACGAAGACGAATGGAGCGGGGAGCACTCCGAGCTGCGGCGGCAGACAGGGACGATGAGGACTGCGCCCAATGAGCGAGCCTAGCGCCATTCCGAGCGGGGTCTCCGCGATGCGGCCCGCTTCTTCGTGCCACGTGTACCGAAAGTCGCGTGCACTTTGAGTAAGCAAGGAGATACGACTCATCTCCCTCTTCTATTGTAACAGCCTCTCATTTCATCTTGCCTTCTGTTTATTTCTGTCCTAATTCGATAGCATTAGGACTGCCATGACGGCGGCGAAAACTGCCCGCCTTGACAGGTGGTGTTTAAGGGGGTTTCTCTTCCTACACCTGCCACTAGCCAACCATCCCCCTCTCCCCTAATAAGGGAAAGAAGTAAGACGCCGAACTTAGAATAACTGAAAGAAAAATGGAAATCACTAAGAATGGATAAAAGAATTAAAGAAGAAAGCGATTGCGAATGGAAATTGAATAAGAATGGGATAACAATTACAATAGAATCAGAGGTGCAATACAATGGGGAGTGAGAGAAAAATGCTATCACAATTCCTTCACATATCGAAATGACTGCCATAATTTTTTTCCCTGCTTCGTTTAGCGAGATCGCTCAGCGCTCAACACCAACTAGCATTCTCTGTCAGCCTCTAGTAGCGGCCACCGCGTTACTCAAAGCGGATATTTTCACTTGTCATTGAGAGATAACTGGGGTGCGGTAAAACTCAGCGCGAATATGTTGACTATGACAACTTACTCTTCCAACTCGCCGCAACAACTGACTTTTAAAACGGCTCCTGCGAGCGCACCTACTGCTTCCGACGGCTATGGATAATCAAAAGGGTGTACCGAACATTCCAAATTTTCTTGTTGCGCGAAGCGGCACATGGTGGCAGCCGCGTGAACTAAACGCGTTTCTTCAGAATACCTAGGCTTGCCTGACTCGCACTACTCTATTGAGCAATGCAGTCTGAGAATACCAGAAGCCGTGTTAGACAGAAAACAAAAACCTAAATTGTAGTCGCAAAATCGAGTTTTAACGAAGCGTAATGCAACACTGTGAACAATTATTACCCTATAGGGGGAAAACAGTGCTCTGGCACATTTTATAAATGGGCCAGGGAATGCGGATTGGGCACATACTACCCCGGCCTAATTAGGGGTCGCGGTAGAAGGCCGTTCACTTCCGTAGAGATTAATTCGTGTTTACAGTGCACATACTCCTCGCAAATAGATCGCGATGTTTTCCTCATGGTCAAGCAGAAGATGTGCTTTTCGCGATTCAGCAAATGGCCAATTCGGTCGGGAAAGAAAAACTGCATGCCAGTTTCCAATTGTGAAAAAGTGGTTCAATTGGATGTATTGCCGAATAAGTGCTTAATTCTCAATAGAATCCTAGACCAAGTTGTTGCGCAGTTGAAGAACAGGAACAAACATACACTCCAAACAGAAAAGAGTAAAAAAATGAGTACACTGCTAAAGGACAGCTTACTCCCCTTTTTACTCCCATATAGGCGCATTCGTAGTTAGAGTGCAGTCACTGTCTACGTCCGGTAGAATAAATCTCAGTGACAAAAAAAATGAAAGTAAACAATTCCCGGTATCGTGTAGTCGTACGAACAGAAAAAGCCGCTATGTTTTCTTATCCTTTATACCACCGCGGGCTCTTTCTGCAACGTATATAAGCTCCGATCAGTCGAGGTCATAAACGCACTCTTCATTTGGTCAAACCGGAAACAGCGAAAGACGAGCTGCGTTTATTAAATATGCTCTAACAATCCCAGAAAACGAGCGTGGTTTCCTTCCCCGTCACACTTCCGAGAAAATGAGAGTGACTAAGGACATTATGCTGGGTGGTTGGCCTGTGCTTGCAAGACACCGCCGACAGAGGAGATATGCTACTGTTGTCCTAACGGCATACGCCCACACCGGAGGGTCGGCCAAGGATCGCGAAGCATAGAGAGCTATTCAGCTGCGCATTTACGTGGCTCAAATAAAAGGAGGAAGCCGGAGAGAAAAACGCGGGGGGTATGCAGAGCCCTCGGTATCCAAAATTAATGAATGAGAGTTGGGCCAGCTAGTGTTAGTTGAATATCTCTAACGTGGTAACTGGAGCAAAAACGACAACGAACACAAAACTGGACATTCTCTCAAGTTTATTGCATACACCGAAGTACCAGAACAAGCCACAAGTTCAGTTTTTTTGGACTTCACCATTAATTGTGAGGCAACTATGCAGTATTGTAAAATATGGTTAAAAAATTATTGGTAGGAATGGTATAACTTTCCAATGTGTAAGAAAATTTTGCCTTTAAAGCTTGTCCTGCCCTCGCAGTGAGTAGTTTAGGCTGCCATAGAAGATCAATGGGCTGCGTTTATAACAATAAATCGCCGAAAACTGCAAGCGTTTCGAGCGGCATCTGCGGAAATATTAGCCATTATGGTGCGATCTAGCGATATGCGAAAAAATTGCGTCCATGAGCAACCTCCTGCTCAAACCATGCGCTTGTCCAGAACCGTTGGGTATGGAAGCATAAGCTGCAATGTTTCGTTTTTGTTTTTCACTTTTACTCGTCGTTATTCACCACGGTCGAGCAGTGGCAAAGCATTAATGCACGTGTTCTTTCTCATAATACGCTACCATGCGCATAAACCTATTGGGATTGTTCGTCATGCTGGATGACAAAAGAAAAATTGGTCCCTAGGCTGTGGCAATGTAACATGAAATTCATCGCCACCTGGTGCACAACTGTAATGAATAGAGTTTTGGCGATGGAAACATTTTTTTGCTAGGCAGAAAGGAAAGTTGGCAGTCCATCGATACTGTGTTCATCCACTGCAGGGACCCAGTTTTCCACTGTGATATCTTGCAAAGAACTTTAAAAAAAGGACTACCTGTTACTCCTTACGGCACCCGGTTTCTTCCTATAGAAAGCGGAGAAGTTCCACACGACATGCTTATGCCACTAGGCCTCCACACCGTATGGAAAACGAACATGGCGGTTAGGACGCAGACGTAAATGTGCGGCCAGTCAAGGAAAACTTCATAGAAAGTGTAACTTTTCACACAGATGTTCTCCGCAGTCAGCCTGAGCCACCTGGCTGGGTGGTCACTAACGGGCTTTCTTCACCACTAACCACTAACCACCACTAACAGCCACTACTAACCACCACTAGTCACTACTAACAGGCTTTGTTCAATTGCCTCAGCCAAAGTTTGGCTAGAGATATTTATTCCTGTGTATGTTTTGTTCAACGCCAATAAAAACAAAACAAAAAAAAGTGGGGGTGTAGCTCAGTAGTAGAGCGTTCGCTTTGCATGCGAAAGGCCCCGGGCTCAATCCCCGGCACCTCCACAGGCGACTGCCTTCGTTCTTACTTTTTTCTACATTTAACAGCACAAGATTATAAGGAGCGTTAATGAAAGAAGTAGGTTTGTAAAGACACTGCACTCACAGGTCCACACTTATCGGACCGGGCGGAGAAAGGCAGTCCGTGCGGGGGTGTAGCTCAGTGGTAGAGCGTTCGCTTTGCATGTGAAAGGCCCCGGGTTCAATCTCCGGCGCCTCCACAGGCGACTGCCTTCGTTCTTACTTTTTTCTACATTTAACAGCACAAGATTATAAGGAACGTTAATGAAAGAAGTAGGTTTGTAAAGACACTGCACTCACAGGTCCACACTTATCGGACCGGGCGGAGAAAGGCAGTTCGTGGGGGGGTGTAGCTCAGTGGTAGAGCGTTCGCTTTGCATGTGAAAGGCCCCGGGTTCAATCTCCGGCGCCTCCACAGGCGACTGCCTTCGTTCTTACTTTTTTCTACATTTAACAGCACAAGATTATAAGGAACGTTAATGAAAGAAGTAGGTTTGTAAAGACACTGCACTCACAGGTCCACACTTATCGGACCGGGCGGAGAAAGGCAGTTCGTGGGGGGGTGTAGCTCAGTGGTAGAGCGTTCGCTTTGCATGTGAAAGGCCCCGGGCTCAATCCCCGGTACCTCCACAGGCGGCTGCCTTCGTTCTTACTTTTTCTACATTTAACAGCACAAGATTATAAGGAGCGTTAATGAAAGAAGTAGGTTTGTAAAGACACTGCACTCACAGGTCCGCACTTATCGGACCGGGCGGAGAAAGGCAGTCCGTGCGGGGGTGTAGCTCAGTGGTAGAGCGTTCGCTTTGCATGTGAAAGGCCCCGGGCTCAATCCCCGGTACCTCCACAGGCGGCTGCCTTCGTTCTTACTTTTTTCTACATTTAACAGCACAAGATTATAAGGAACGTTAATGAAAGAAGTAGGTTTGTAAAGACACTGCACTCACAGGTCCACACTTATCGGACCGGGCGGAGAAAGGCAGTTCGTGGGGGGGTGTAGCTCAGTGGTAGAGCGTTCGCTTTGCATGTGAAAGGCCCCGGGCTCAATCCCCGGTACCTCCACAGGCGGCTGCCTTCGTTCTTACTTTTTCTACATTTAACAGCACAAGATTATAAAGAGCGTTAATGAAAGAAGTAGGTTTGTAAAGACACTGCACTCACAGGTCCGCACTTATCGGACCGGGCGGAGAAAGGCAGTCCGTGCGGAGGTGTAGCTCAGTGGTAGAGCGTTCGCTTTGCATGTGAAAGGCCCCGGGTTCAATCTCCGGTGCCTCCACAGGCGACTGCCTTCGTTCTTACTTTTTTCTACATTTAACAGCACAAGATTATAAGGAACGTTAATGAAAGAAGTAGGTTTGTAAAGACACTGCACTCACAGGTCCACACTTATCGGACCGGGCGGAGAAAGGCAGTTCGTGGGGGGGTGTAGCTCAGTGGTAGAGCGTTCGCTTTGCATGTGAAAGGCCCCGGGCTCAATCCCCGGTACCTCCACAGGCGGCTGCCATCGTTCTTACTTTTTTCTACATTTAACAGCACAAGATTATAAGGCACGTTAATGAAAGAAGTAGCTCTGTAAAGACACTGCACTCACAGGTCCACACTTATCGGACCGGGCGGAGAAAGGCAGTTCGTGGGGGGGTGTAGCTCAGTGGTAGAGCGTTCGCTTTGCATGTGAAAGGCCCCGGGCTCAAACCCCGGTACCTCCACAGGCGGCTGCCTTCGTTCTTACTTTTTTCTACATTTAACAGCACAAGATTATAAAGAGCGTTAATGAAAGAAGTAGGTTTGTAAAGACACTGCACTCACAGGTCCGCACTTATCGGACCGGGCGGAGAAAGGCAGTCCGTGCGGGGGTGTAGCTCAGTGGTAGAGCGTTCGCTTTGCATGTGAAAGGCCCCGGGTTCAATCTCCGGCGCCTCCACAGGCGACTGCCTTCGTTCTTACTTTTTTCTACATTTAACAGCACAAGATTATAAGGAACGTTAATGAAAGAAGTAGGTTTGTAAAGACACTGCACTCACAGGTCCACACTTATCGGACCGGGCGGAGAAAGGCAGTTCGTGGGGGGGTGTAGCTCAGTGGTAGAGCGTTCGCTTTGCATGTGAAAGGCCCCGGGCTCAATCCCCGGTACCTCCACAGGCGGCTGCCTTCGTTCTTACTTTTTTCTACATTTAACAGCACAAGATTATAAAGAGCGTTAATGAAAGAAGTAGGTTTGTAAAGACACTGCACTCACAGGTCCGCACTTATCGGACCGGGCGGAGAAAGGCAGTCCGTGCGGGGGTGTAGCTCAGTGGTAGAGCGTTCGCTTTGCATGTGAAAGGCCCCGGGTTCAATCTCCGGCGCCTCCACAGGCGGCTGCCTTCGTTCTTACTTTTTTCTACATTTAACAGCACAAGATTATAAGGAACGTTAATGAAAGAAGTAGGTTTGTAAAGACACTGCACTCACAGGTCGACACTTATCGGACCGGGCGGAGAAAGGCAGTTCGTGGGGGGGTGTAGCTCAGTGGTAGAGCGTTCGCTTTGCATGTGAAAGGCCCCGGGCTCAATCCCCGGTACCTCCACAGGCGGCTGCCTTCGTTCTTACTTTTTTCTACATTTAACAGCACAAGATTATAAAGAGCGTTAATGAAAGAAGTAGGTTTGTAAAGACACTGCACTCACAGGTCCGCACTTATCGGACCGGGCGGAGAATGGCAGTCCGTGCGGGGGTGTAGCTCAGTGGTAGAGCGTTCGCTTTGCATGTGAAAGGCCCCGGGTTCAATCTCCGGCGCCTCCACAGGCGACTGCCTTCGTTCTTACTTTTTCTACATTTAACAGCACAAGATTATAAAGAGCGTTAATGAAAGATGTAGGTTTGTAAAGACACGGCACTCACAGGTCCACACTTATCGGACCGGGCGGAGAAAGGCAGTCCGTGCGGGGGTGTAGCTCAGTGGTAGAGCGTTCGCTTTGCATGTGAAAGGCCCCGGGTTCAATCTCCGGCGCCTCCACAGGCGACTGCCTTCGTTCTTACTTTTTTCTACATTTAACAGCACAAGATTATAAGGAACGTTAATGAAAGAAGTAGGTTTGTAAAGACACTGCACTCACAGGTCCACACTTATCGGACCGGGCGGAGAAAGGCAGTCCGTGGGGGGGTGTAGCTCAGTGGTAGAGCGTTCGCTTTGCATGTGAAAGGCCCCGGGCTCAATCCCCGGTACCTCCACAGGCGGCTGCCTTCGTTCTTACTTTTTTTACATTTAACAGCACAAGATTATAAGGAGCGTTAATGAAAGAAGTAGGTTTGTAAAGACACTGCACTCACAGGTCCACACTTATCGGACCGGGCGGAGAAAGGCAGTTCGTTGGGGGGTGTAGCTCAGTGGTAGAGCGTTCGCTTTGCATGTGAAAGGCCCCGGGCTCAATCCCCGGTACCTCCACAGGCGGCTGCCTTCGTTCTTACTTTTTCTACATTTAACAGCACAAGATTATAAGGAGCGTTAATGAAAGAAGTAGGTTTGTAAAGACACTGCACTCACAGGTCCACACTTATCGGACCGGGCGGAGAAAGGCAGTCCGTGCGGGGGTGTAGCTCAGTGGTAGAGCGTTCGCTTTGCATGTGAAAGGCCCCGGGTTCAATCTCCGGCGCCTCCACAGGCGACTGCCTTCGTTCTTACTTTTTTCTACATTTAACAGCACAGGATTATAAGGAACGTTAATGAAAGAAGTAGGTTTGTAAAGACACTGCACTCACAGGTCCACACTTATCGGACCGGGCGGAGAAAGGCAGTTCGTGGGGGGGTGTAGCTCAGTGGTAGAGCGTTCGCTTTGCATGTGAAAGGCCCCGGGCTCAATCCCCGGTACCTCCACAGGCGGCTGCCTTCGTTCTTACTTTTTCTACATTTAACAGCACAAGATTATAAGGAGCGTTAATGAAAGAAGTAGGTTTGTAAAGACATTGCACTTACAGGTCCGCACTTATCGGACCGGGCGGAGAAAGGCAGTCCGTGCGGGGGTGTAGCTCAGTGGTAGAGCGTTCGCTTTGCATGTGAAAGGCCCCGGGTTCAATCTCCGGCGCCTCCACAGGCGACTGCCTTCGTTCTTACTTTTTCTACATTTAACAGCACAAGATTATAAAGAGCGTTAATGAAAGAAGTAGGTTTGTAAAGACACTGCACTCACAGGTCCACACTTATCGGACCGGGCGGAGAAAGGCAGTCCGTGCGGGGGTGTAGCTCAGTGGTAGAGCGTTCGCTTTGCATGTGAAAGGCCCCGGGCTCAATCCCCGGTACCTCCACAGGCGGCTGCCTTCGTTCTTACTTTTTCTACATTTAACAGCACAAGATTATAAGGAGCGTTAATGAAAGAAGTAGGTTTGTAAAGACACTGCACTCACAGGTCCGCACTTATCGGACCGGGCGGAGAAAGGCAGTCCGTGCGGGGGTGTAGCTCAGTGGTAGAGCGTTCGCTTTGCATGTGAAAGGCCCCGGGCTCAATCCCCGGTACCTCCACAGGCGGCTGCCTTCGTTCTTACTTTTTTCTACATTTAACAGCACAAGATTATAAGGAACGTTAATGAAAGAAGTAGGTTTGTAAAGACACTGCACTCACAGGTCCACACTTATCGGACCGGGCGGAGAAAGGCAGTTCGTGGGGGGGGTGTAGCTCAGTGGTAGAGCGTTCGCTTTGCATGTGAAAGGCCCCGGGCTCAATCCCCGGTACCTCCACAGGCGGCTGCCTTCGTTCTTACTTTTTCTACATTTAACAGCACAAGATTATAAAGAGCGTTAATGAAAGAAGTAGGTTTGTAAAGACACTGCACTCACAGGTCCGCACTTATCGGACCGGGCGGAGAAAGGCAGTCCGTGCGGGGGTGTAGCTCAGTGGTAGAGCGTTCGCTTTGCATGTGAAAGGCCCCGGGTTCAATCTCCGGTGCCTCCACAGGCGACTGCCTTCGTTCTTACTTTTTTCTACATTTAACAGCACAAGATTATAAGGAACGTTAATGAAAGAAGTAGGTTTGTAAAGACACTGCACTCACAGGTCCACACTTATCGGACCGGGCGGAGAAAGGCAGTTCGTGGGGGGGTGTAGCTCAGTGGTAGAGCGTTCGCTTTGCATGTGAAAGGCCCCGGGCTCAATCCCCGGTACCTCCACAGGCGGCTGCCATCGTTCTTACTTTTTTCTACATTTAACAGCACAAGATTATAAGGCACGTTAATGAAAGAAGTAGCTTTGTAAAGACACTGCACTCACAGGTCCACACTTATCGGACCGGGCGGAGAAAGGCAGTTCGTGGGGGGGTGTAGCTCAGTGGTAGAGCGTTCGCTTTGCATGTGAAAGGCCCCGGGCTCAATCCCCGGTACCTCCACAGGCGGCTGCCTTCGTTCTTACTTTTTTCTACATTTAACAGCACAAGATTATAAAGAGCGTTAATGAAAGAAGTAGGTTTGTAAAGACACTGCACTCACAGGTCCGCACTTATCGGACCGGGCGGAGAAAGGCAGTCCGTGCGGGGGTGTAGCTCAGTGGTAGAGCGTTCGCTTTGCATGTGAAAGGCCCCGGGTTCAATCTCCGGCGCCTCCACAGGCGACTGCCTTCGTTCTTACTTTTTTCTACATTTAACAGCACAAGATTATAAGGAACGTTAATGAAAGAAGTAGGTTTGTAAAGACACTGCACTCACAGGTCCACACTTATCGGACCGGGCGGAGAAAGGCAGTTCGTGGGGGGGTGTAGCTCAGTGGTAGAGCGTTCGCTTTGCATGTGAAAGGCCCCGGGCTCAATCCCCGGTACCTCCACAGGCGGCTGCCTTCGTTCTTACTTTTTTCTACATTTAACAGCACAAGATTATAAAGAGCGTTAATGAAAGAAGTAGGTTTGTAAAGACACTGCACTCACAGGTCCGCACTTATCGGACCGGGCGGAGAAAGGCAGTCCGTGCGGGGGTGTAGCTCAGTGGTAGAGCGTTCGCTTTGCATGTGAAAGGCCCCGGGTTCAATCTCCGGCGCCTCCACAGGCGGCTGCCTTCGTTCTTACTTTTTTCTACATTTAACAGCACAAGATTATAAGGAACGTTAATGAAAGAAGTAGGTTTGTAAAGACACTGCACTCACAGGTCCACACTTATCGGACCGGGCGGAGAAAGGCAGTTCGTGGGGGGGTGTAGCTCAGTGGTAGAGCGTTCGCTTTGCATGTGAAAGGCCCCGGGCTCAATCCCCGGTACCTCCACAGGCGGCTGCCTTCGTTCTTACTTTTTTCTACATTTAACAGCACAAGATTATAAAGACCGTTAATGAAAGAAGTAGGTTTGTAAAGACACTGCACTCACAGGTCCGCACTTATCGGACCGGGCGGAGAATGGCAGTCCGTGCGGGGGTGTAGCTCAGTGGTAGAGCGTTCGCTTTGCATGTGAAAGGCCCCGGGTTCAATCTCCGGCGCCTCCACAGGCGACTGCCTTCGTTCTTACTTTTTCTACATTTAACAGCACAAGATTATAAAGAGCGTTAATGAAAGATGTAGGTTTGTAAAGACACGGCACTCACAGGTCCACACTTATCGGACCGGGCGGAGAAAGGCAGTCCGTGCGGGGGTGTAGCTCAGTGGTAGAGCGTTCGCTTTGCATGTGAAAGGCCCCGGGTTCAATCTCCGGCGCCTCCACAGGCGACTGCCTTCGTTCTTACTTTTTTCTACATTTAACAGCACAAGATTATAAGGAACGTTAATGAAAGAAGTAGGTTTGTAAAGACACTGCACTCACAGGTCCACACTTATCGGACCGGGCGGAGAAAGGCAGTTCGTGGGGGGGTGTAGCTCAGTGGTAGAGCGTTCGCTTTGCATGTGAAAGGCCCCGGGCTCAATCCCCGGTACCTCCACAGGCGGCTGCCTTCGTTCTTACTTTTTTTACATTTAACAGCACAAGATTATAAGGAGCGTTAATGAAAGAAGTAGGTTTGTAAAGACACTGCACTCACAGGTCCACACTTATCGGACCGGGCGGAGAAAGGCAGTTCGTTGGGGGGTGTAGCTCAGTGGTAGAGCGTTCGCTTTGCATGTGAAAGGCCCCGGGCTCAATCCCCGGTACCTCCACAGGCGGCTGCCTTCGTTCTTACTTTTTCTACATTTAACAGCACAAGATTATAAGGAGCGTTAATGAAAGAAGTAGGTTTGTAAAGACACTGCACTCACAGGTCCACACTTATCGGATCGGGCGGAGAAAGGCAGTCCGTGCGGGGGTGTAGCTCAGTGGTAGAGCGTTCGCTTTGCATGTGAAAGGCCCCGGGTTCAATCTCCGGCGCCTCCACAGGCGACTGCCTTCGTTCTTACTTTTTTCTACATTTAACAGCACAGGATTATAAGGAACGTTAATGAAAGAAGTAGGTTTGTAAAGACACTGCACTCACAGGTCCACACTTATCGGACCGGGCGGAGAAAGGCAGTTCGTGGGGGGGTGTAGCTCAATGGTAGAGCGTTCGCTTTGCATGTGAAAGGCCCCGGGCTCAATCCCCGGTACCTCCACAGGCGGCTGCCTTCGTTCTTACTTTTTCTACATTTAACAGCACAAGATTATAAGGAGCGTTAATGAAAGAAGTAGGTTTGTAAAGACATTGCACTTACAGGTCCGCACTTATCGGACCGGGCGGAGAAAGGCAGTCCGTGCGGGGGTGTAGCTCAGTGGTAGAGCGTTCGCTTTGCATGTGAAAGGCCCCGGGTTCAATCTCCGGCGCCTCCACAGGCGACTGCCTTCGTTCTTACTTTTTCTACATTTAACAGCACAAGATTATAAAGAGCGTTAATGAAAGAAGTAGGTTTGTAAAGACACTGCACTCACAGGTCCACACTTATCGGACCGGGCGGAGAAAGGCAGTCCGTGCGGGGGTGTAGCTCAGTTGTAGAGCGTTCGCTTTGCATGTGAAAGGCCCCGGGCTCAATCCCCGGTACCTCAACAGGCGGCTGCCTTCGTTCTTACTTTTTCTACATTTAACAGCACAAGATTATAAGGAGCGTTAATGAAAGAAGTAGGTTTGTAAAGACACTGCACTCACAGGTCCACACTTATCGGACCGGGCGGAGAAAGGCAGTCCGTGCGGGGGTGTAGCTCAGTGGTAGAGCGTTCGCTTTGCATGTGAAAGGCCCCGGGTTCAATCTCCGGCGCCTCCACAGGCGACTGCCTTCGTTCTTACTTTTTCTACATTTAACAGCACAATATTATAAAGAGCGTTAATGAAAGAAGTAGGTTTGTAAAGACACTGCACTCACAGGTCCACACTTATCGGACCGGGCGGAGAAAGGCAGTCCGTGCGGGGGTGTAGCTCAGTTGTAGAGCGTTCGCTTTGCATGTGAAAGGCCCCGGGTTCAATCTCCGGCGCCTCCACAGGCGACTGCCTTCGTTCTTACTTTTTCTACATTTAACAGCACAAGATTATAAAGAGCGTTAATGAAAGAAGTAGGTTTGTAAAGACACTGCACTCACAGGTCCACACTTATCGGACCCGGCGGAGAAAGGCAGTCCGTGCGGGGGTGTAGCTCAGTGGTAGAGCGTTCGCTTTGCATGTGAAAGGCCCCGGGTTCAATCTCCGGCGCCTCCACAGGCGACTGCCTTCGTTCTTACTTTTTTCTACATTTAACAGCACAAGATTATAAGGAGCGTTAACGAAAGAAGTAGGTTTGTAAAGACACTGCACTCACAGATTAACACTTATTGGTCCGGGTGGAGAAAGGCAGTCCGTGCGGGGGTGTAGCTCAGTGGTAGAGCGTTCGCTTTGCATGTGAAAGGCCCGGGGTTCAATCCCCGGAACCTCCACATTCTTTTCTTACTTTTAGCAACAAACCCTGTAAGCATCTATGCAAAATGAAAGAGGCAGAATATAAGAAGCACTTCAGTGGTCTGAAACCGAATTATTCGTAGCCTCCCACTATTTTGGTGTCACCGTGAGGAGCAGTATTGGCACGGTAGGTTCCTTATTTTAGATACGCTCGTTCTGAGCAGTAATTGCAAGTTTCTGCTCATACCTTGACAGCGCATACTCATTTCACCACAACGCAGATTTACTGTTATTATCCGGAGCTGCCGTCACTTCTGGCCTAGACGCAATTTCTCGTGACTTCAAGTACTTCACGATTTATAGTAAACTATCGTTCTTATTCCTAGATATTATATTATTTGAGGTGTTCATTTACGCATTTAAAGTTAGGCACGCTGTAAATCGTCCTCGGGTCAACCTGCAGGACAATATAACTAGTTAAGCTGAGGTAGCTGAATTTTTCAAGTGTGCATGGGCTCCTTTAAACGACGCTTAGTTATCCAAAACTACGCCAAAACTTCCACTGACGCATAAGCTGCGAGATTCCATTATCGCAGTAAAAACCATTGTTTCCCTCAAGACACCGCTCCTCTTGCGAGGGAACCTGCGTCCGGTTCTAGGGGAATATGCGCAACAACCATGGGTGGCTCTCATTTCTTCTTGTTGCCTCTTGGATTCATCGCCCAGGCTGGTTGATTAATTCTTCTCAGTGAGTAAGCACTGCTTCACGAGGTTCAACCGGCTTACCGATTTGTGTGAAGCCTGATCTTGAGGGCGACCTTGGGAAAACAGTGAATAATTAAAATAAATATTGCCGCGAGTGTGACTCGAACCCGCGGCGGGGTGAAGTAACAGATCAGCTTCGCCGACCACTGCACGAGAGCACGAGGCTATCGTCCCAGCCAAACACGCCTCGCGTAACACTGCAACACACTCTCGCGCTGTGCACTGCGCGTCGTCGTCTTCATCAACTGATACTCGCGGTTCGAGCTATGTGGTATTAGTGGCAGCGAGATGTGGGCTGCATGCGTTGGCATTTACAACGTTATGGTGGAAACCCGGCACTGGAGGAACAGGCGTTGGCGCTGACAACATTGCTGAAGAAAGCCGGCACTGGAGGGTATAGGCTACGGGCGTACATTGGATAAATTGGCACTGACGACGAAAAAGTTAAATACGCTCACAACTAGCTCTTTGGGTCAGTGAACATCTCAGTCGAGCTTTCGGGTACATGGCGGTGGTGTTCACTAGCAAAAAAAATTGTGCTTTCGCAAAATATTACTTGCTTAGCAATGCTAAACCGCCCGCCAATTTCTCTCTCTCTCTCTGCTGCGATGGACTTATCAGGCAGGTTTTCAGGGCTTTTGCAGAGGCATAGTTCATCATCTGACCGATATTGATGGGTTGATGAAGCTGCGATGCGTTAGCGGAGGGCTCCAGATTAACTTTGGCCACCTGGTTTTAATTCGGCACCCTGGCCGAAATTTTTAACACACACTGACGTCGCACAGCAAGCCAGAGTTTTAGAGTGGTGGGTAGGTTTCGTAGAGCTCGTCAGCGACAGCGTTAACTATGACGTCACAGTGTCATGGCGTGCCTGAAGCATGGCTCCTGAGTGGGCCTTCATTCAGAGTTTTATTATAGCGCGCAAAAGATTGACCACCCAAGGCAGTGAGTGGAAAAATCTCTTTTGGTGCCTTTGTTACTTTTAGTGTATAAATTATATTGTAGAAGACCTTGAGTGCACAGTAAAATAATATGCAGACGACTGTGTCGCTTGCAGGCATCTTACAGGCATCTGTGTCGTTTACAGGCGGACTACCTTTTGAGAGGGTTGAAAATTGCGAATACTTCGGGATCTATCAGCAAAAGGTTTACCATGGAATTTGTATATTGAACATCTAATTTTAAAATCATCTAGACTGCTGAAGCTCATTAGACATAATCTTCACAAAGCCCCATATGCACAGCAAAAGAGCAGCTTTACATTAAAAACGTTCGTCCAATACTCAAGTACACTTGCGCAGAATGGCACCCTCACATCTCTGATCTAATGGAAAAACTGTGGAGGCGCTTCAGTCATCTCAAGAGTGGAATGCGATAGCATTAGATTTCGCATTTGTCGCATATCCCGTGGCAACTTTGTTTTGCCGCTTTGGGTGTGTTTTGAGTTCAGTTTCTTTGCAACGTTTTGTAAATCAACCGCCATATTCGAACAGCTAGCTGCAGTAGCAGCTATCCACTATGCTGTGACGGTGTTGGCATACATCACATTGCTTTCTGATTATTGATTTCTATTATCTTTCTAGGTTGCTCTTAGAAACTAGGATGCTGTGAAATGACGTTACAAAGTCGCGTGACTTATCTCAACCAATTTTTAATTTAATTGCCACCAGCCATAGTGGGCACGCACGCTGCTCACAATCCGATGGTTAGGTTGTTACCTGCCATGAGGGGCAGGTTGTGATGACGTCACAACGTCACGGCACCGCACTCGACCAATCAGCGAATTTCGCGACACCAGACATCAGTGGGGTTTTGATGTGACGGCAATTCTAATGCTATCAGGGTAAAAGCTCTCACGCATTCAAAGTCGCATGGAATTACGCCGAATTCAGTTTTTAAAATTCCGGTTTCACCGAAAAAGGTCGGTATCCTTGACATGCTCGCCGCAGCTAGCTGGCTAGTGACTAGCAGTTCCACTCAGTCAAAGTATAAAATTAACGATTTGTGCAATCCAGGGAAGTAGTGCACGGTTGCAATGTGTAACGCAGTTCTGCGTTTTAAAGAAGTGGTCCTGTACCTCACACGACTCCGGAAACTGGGAGGCTCCATATCGTCGCCAAACATCGTCTGCTAGCGTTGCCCCGTTCACTGCCATCACCCGCCTGGAGCAGTCACTTGATGAACCATGTTCAATGCGTGTAAGAACACTCGAGACCTTGCATAATATTCACGAAAAAGTGTCATGTCCTGGCAATCGCAGCGGTTAAGTGGCTGTTCCGTCGCTGTTGTCAACACGTCGACCACGTGATGCCCCACCCTTTAACACAACCTCACACAGCACTCTAGCGATAGCATGACAATTCAAAGTTTAGAGAACAACTTCCACCTGCTTTTTTGTCCAACAGTTTTATCATTTAACCTCCGTTACTTCCTTTACAGCCAACAGCATTTTCTTCTGCAAGCAGAGCTATAACTTGCTTTACCAGTAATTACCAGTAATCTGTGCACTAATTACTGGTAAATATAATGGTCAGGCTGACCAAAAACCCATGATAAACTATAAGTGACTTTTGACCGCACATGGCTACCATATCTCCAAAAATAAAGAAAATGGTAATTTGTCAGTAAGAAGTAATATTCGCCGAAAGACACCGAAAACAGCATTCTGAAATAAACACTGAAAAAAATAAAAAATTCTAATTACTAATAATTAGTTGAATGAGGCTGAAATACAATGCCGTACCCCATAAATACGCAGAATCTTAGATGGTCACTTTGTAACGTTTTTTTTTTTTGCGCTTCGCCTTAAACGAATAGAGCTTAATCGACAAACTCCACAGCTGAACTCCATACAGACGGTTGTTCTTAAGATGAGTTGGGCACACATAAAGCCAGACACAAGAAGACAGAAAGAGCTCAAGCTGTCAACTGGTTTTATTAACAGCACTGAGGCTTATATAGGCAGTGTGCACAAGTGCCTAAAGAAAGGGAAACACGCGAGAAGGAAGGCAGATCAAGCCTGTGCAGAGGTCAACATAAGCCGCGCAGGAAGTTATCTTCCGCAGCACTAGGGAAGTATCACTAACACAGTTATCGCCTTTTCTCTTGATGTGGCACGCTTCTTAAGAGGTTCTTCTAAGTACAGAGGGTGCCCGTCCGTCTTCGAGAATACTTCAGTGGGTGAGACACATAGCACCTCTTTTTTTTTTTTTGTCTGCGGTTAAACTCCGAGAACTATACCTTGCAAACAAGAATCACGCCCTCTTCTTGTCCGCCTTATCTAAGAGCCGCCTATACCAGGCGTTTCACGGTAGCCTTTAAGTAATTCTCAAAAATAGGATTTTTGAGGTAAAAATGTGGATTCTATAGCATAGTATTTTTGACCCGCCGCGGTGGCTCAGTGGTTAGGGCGCTCGACTACTGATCCGGAGTTCCCGGGTTCGAACCCTACCGCGGCGGCTGCGTTTTTATGGAGGAAAAACGCTAAGGCGCCCGTGTGCTGTGCGATGTCAGTGCACGTTAAAGATCCCCAGGTGGTCGAAATTATTCCGGAGCCCTCCACTACGGCACCTAATTCTTCCTTTCTTCTTTCACTCCCTCCTTTATCCCTTCCCTTACGGCGCTGTTCAGGTGTCCAACGATATATGAGACAGATACTGCGCCATTTCCTTTCCCCAAAAAACCAATTATTATTATAGCATAGTATTACCGGTGTTGGCGCACACCAGAAAACCGGTGAACCGTCCTGAGCAGTAAACATGGTTAACTAATTTGTAATAATTAAATTTTTGACTATTAGAGTTAGGCACCTAGTTGCAATTAGAGATTTGTACCCGGTCGTTGAGAACAGCCATATCTGTTTTTATAATTTATAAAACGCGAGTACCTTTGGGGCTGTGGCTCGAAAAAAATTGGCTTTTTTTACTAGTTACGTGCACTGGAAAGTCTGCTTTGTTTGCATGCTTTTCGAAGGCGCATGTATTTTGACACGATGTAGCCAGTTTTTGTCGAGTCACAGCGCCCAGGATAATCGCATTTTCAAAACTCTAAAAACTGACATGGCCCTTACTAATTACCGCCAACAAATTTTTAATTGCCACCATTTGCCTAGCCGTGAAAGTTAAAAAGTTAATTATCAGTTATTAGTTAACCAGCTTACTAATTAGGACAATTCGCGGTCTTTCCGGTATACGCCAACACTGGTAATACTATGCTGCAAAAGCCATATTTTTACCCCAAGGCGCCTATTTTTGAAACCTATTATATTATAAGTCTTCCTTAAAACGCCTGGTAACAATCCGCCCCCAGCTGGCCAAGAAGAGCACTTTTTTCGGTTGTGGGTTCGTGATATCGTGAATAATAGTGATTTAATCTGGGACCAGCGAAGGTAATCACTGTTGTTTAGGAGTGAATTCATGGGTCACTCTTGGAGGGGACGGCGGGGGAAGCGGTCCCATTTAACTACACCTTTCTGTAGTTCAGTATAATGTATGATGTATTTGTGTGTTTCAGTATGGTTTCTGATTTAAATCCGCCTCTGCTGAGGTAGTAAGCTTTATGAAAGCGACAGGCGAGGATCAGCTATCCTGTTTCCGTGCTCGCGCGCCTACGCATACGTTGCTTGGCTCGCTAACATGAAGGTCTTCCAATTTACACCAGCGCGTTCCAGCAGCGTACCTTGTTTTCCTTGTGTTTCCGTCTGTTGCTGCTGGCTCATTCATAAAGCACCGTGCACCAGCTGACCCGACTGTCCACGCTATTGATGCGGCAAGGCATTGCACATCTAAATTTTAATTTTCTTGTGTTCGCACATTTTTCTTCGTCTGTCGTTCAGACAAGTGGCGCGGGCCGGTACTCTTTTTTTTTCTTAAATTTTCGTCTTAGTCTCACAATAATTTGTCATTCAGTCAGTCCGCGCACGGACATCTTCCCTGGGTAGCAGTTCAGGTAGAAGTTAAACTTAATAAGAAGAAAGAACACCACGGGTCTTTAAACGAACACTGCAGAGAAGGCAGCATAGGTTACCCAAGTTAGCAACTTTATAGATTACCCATGTTACAGGTTACCCCTGTTTCCAAGTGGATGTAGAAGAAGGCGATTGAGAGGAAAAAGTAATAGACAGAGAAGAAAGTCACTATCGATAACAACGGCTTATGGAAAAAGGAAAGGCACTGTAACTATCTCGGTTCTCGGTGGACACTTCATCGACTCCCTGAGGGAAGGCAAGAAGAAGAGAGTGAAAGAAGCAATGGAAAAGAAGTACCTTATAGTGGAGGCCTCGCGACTAATATCGAACACCTTGAGTTCGACATTAGTCCGTGTGCTGTTAGAGACGTTTAAAAGCACACGCGCAGCTTATGCATTTCGCCTCCATCGAAACGCGGCCGCCGCGGTCGGGAATTAATACAGCATCCTCGCGCTCAACATCCAAACGACCTAAACTCAAGGACCTCAACAGCAACCGCCGTTAGAAGAGGAAGAGCAAAGGAAATGTGCTGTACAGCTGCCGCGCGAAACCCTCTACCTACTGTTGCGAGCGTACACGTGACAATAACGCAACGTTGTGCAACATGTATACATATTCGTGCAACAGACTACAGTGGTGTTAGCGAGGACATGACCGCTTTTTTATTTTGACAATTTAAAGTGTCTATTTGTCCCTCCTTCCCGTTTAAAAATACTCGTCAAACAGAAAACCTCCCCAGTCAGCGCCCAAGGCACTAGGGCGCATTGAGGAACTCACTCCCTGTGTTTTTCGCTGCCCCCGCCGTTATCGTGGCGCTTCCTGCGAGCTCGTCTTAATGCGGCTGTTCCTGGCCGATATAAACGGATGCGGACGGCGAGAGCACTGATTGCGCGAACGTCGCGCCGAAGATATTGCAGAGGCATCAGTGTACGCCGTGAGCATCTGGCGGTCCTGGTCGCTCCTCACAGTGCTCTGCACAACCTAACAGCAACTGGAGGGTACGTCTTGCACGACAGATGACATAAGGACCACGACACGGGACTGCAGCATTTGGGACGAGCAGGACCAGGACATAGGAACGACCGTGTAGAACTACGACATTTGGGACGATTAGAACTACGCCATAAGGCCAACGATATAAGGGTAACGAAAGGTAAGGTAAAGGCTCCCCCATTTTCGCACGAGAGTGTAGTGTAGTAGGTGAAACTGCGACTGAGGTGCAGCCTAATCAGACTACTGGGACGTCGGAATCGAGCTACCTTTGCGCGTTTGCCGCCCTGGTGACTCCAGTAAATTATTGTGTCAAGCCTCAGGAAATCAGTTTTAAAATATATAGATTAACTTATTCCCTGCCAACTTTAAACCAGTTCCGGGAGATGTCGAATTGAAAAAAAAATATTTATTGGAGGAAATTGACAGGGCGCACATTAAAACTGTTGCAAGAAACGTGCGATAGCATCTGGATTTGCCCTGGATTATTGCTTTGATGGTGTCAAGCTAATAAATGCTGGGTCGGGAGGTGCATCGGTGGTTGGTGATGCTGGAGGGCAGCTGCCTCTTCCACTGCGTCTTTGATTCAGATTTCGTCGTGCCCTTTTTTGTTCCCCTGTTGCACGGGCTTTTAGTTGAGGAGGCCTTGTCGTGGTGGGCGGAGGTTCTGGGGGGCAGGGTTCGGTATCTGGGTGGTGGTGAGGCGCTTTGAGAGGGCGGGATGGGTGGTCATCTCTCTGCTGGGGTGGGACGGGGTGCTTCTCGAGGGTTGTGGGTTCACTTACCGAGGCGTCGCTGCATTTTCGCTAAGTGCCACTGCTATCGCAGTAGAAAACTGACGGGCGATCACACCGTGCGATAGGCTATGAGGGAGGGCGTAGTGAAGGTCTCGGGAAATTGCGACCACCTGGCGATCTTTAACCTGCACTGACATCGCACAGTGCACAAGCCTCTAGCATTTCGCCCCCATCGAAATTTGACTGCCGTAGCCGGGATCGAACACGCGTCTTTTGGGTCAGCTGCCGAGAGCCATAACCACTGAACCACCGCGGCGGACCAAGAGTTAGCAGTACTGTCTTTACGTTTCGAATTTGTTTCGCGTCATTTTGTCGTTGCACTACTGTGTGGTCTTTTGGTGCGTAGAGGTTCGAAGTGGAGAGAGGGATTTTTACCTTCGCGTGCTCCGATGTACACCCACTGGGAGGCTCTTCCGGTGGGTGGTGGCTTAATAGGCTGCCATACAGAAAGACGGCGAATATTCGTCGGAAGAGCACTTCACTCCGAACAACGTAAAAATGTGGTCTCTCTCTTCGCCGAGAGCAGCTCAGAGCCGAAGCCGTTAAGGCCGATGCTTCCGACGCTGTGAGCATTGCACATACACGGGCTCCGTCTCAGCGCGCCGGTATTAGGTTATTACGTGCAAACTATCGGCGTCAAATGAAGCGCCAACAGGACAAGTGAAACGGGACACGAATGAGATTTAGTTGGGGAAACTTGAGCACTTGCATTTCTCAAAGTGTGTTACTGACCATCGAAAGTAATCACAAGTGGTGTCGTTATTATTAATAGTGCTCTCGTTCAGGTTTTCTCTATCGGGGCGTCAAAACAAGTTCCCTATGAAGAAAGGAAACTTATTGTTGTTATTTCTATAGTGTTCTGGCGTTGCGCTTTCGAATTGTCCCGCTGACACTTATTAACACCTATATCTACCTAAAAACCGCTTCTCTACTCTTATAGGTCCCGCCGTATCACGTATAATTCAAACTGTAGAAACGCAGCTCCTGGTTTAAATGTATCGTGTCCTCATTGTACAGCACAAACAGCCTTCCAGAACACTTTTTTTTACGAAAGCAAAGCCTTAATGGCCATAAATCCAAAAGACCTGCTGTGAGATCACTCAGTGCTAAATATAATTCTAACGGCCAAACGTGCTTAAAACTTTCAAGTCTTCATTCTGAAATCGGCAACGGAAGGGAATAATCTTGATTACTGCTGTTTGTTTGGATTACGTGTCCGAGCATGTGCATGTAGAGTTTTAAAGCTTTAAGCATTCAAAGATCGCCCAAATTTGCTCCTCTTAATTCCGCAGTAGTCGTATTTTTCTGAACAAATTCGCAGTTTTTTTTTTCTTTGGGGGGGGTAGGGGGGGGGGGGGGGGGGGGTTACGTATATGGGTTTGTAGCGACGAAATGATGACAGTTGATTCACATTTTCGCGTGTTTTCATTTCCTCGCTCGCGTTTAGAATTTATACGGTAATGCTAATGTAGAGTACGCAAGGACAATAATGATTTTGCGCTGAATCTTGCGCAGATCCAACGGTCACTTCGCCAGCAGCCTTCCCAGCGGACGTCAGCCGAGTGCAACCAACTCTGCTGCCAGCGTCATTGCAACGATGGCAGAAGCACTCGTCTACATCCTCCCGATTCTGTCCATCGTCGTCCCTGCCGTGTGCGTCTATTACTTTTGCAGGAACTACCTTCTGCGCTGCTGCTGGTGCTGCTTCACTAAGGTATGCGTGCTCTTGAGCCTCCTCTCTTAACTGGGGGCACACGAGAATTTCGAAGTCACACAAAAATAAGGAGAAAGTTTCATGGGCCGAGGCCGGTTCCCAGCCCTCACGTGGGGCCGACTTTGGCGTGCCCGGAGAGACAGGAACGAAGGCCGCCAGAGGACTGGGACAGTGGGCCAGTGGCAACAGGCGACGTGACTCAGCCAACACGTTTTACGTATCCGTTGTGCGTTAGTCTTGTGTAAATTTAAACAGACACGTATGCATGCAAGAACTCTCAAGTTACAAACATCAAATTACCGACATCCATTAAAATAAAAATTTGAGATATCTTGCAAGCTCTCGTCTTGGGTTTCAAGACATCCAGACTAGTTTTGAGAAGTGTGAACTTAGGCTGGGGACAGCCCGATGCGGGATCGAAAGAAAAGGGACAAGGGTATCATTGAGAGAAATCGATCGAAAAGAAGAAATCGGCATGTGCAGGACATGCACCGCAAAGACAAGAAACCGGGGTTCTCTATGACGCAACAGAGTGGATATCAAGAGATGGCAAGCGTAACAATAGACGGCTAAGAACCAGGCGAACACATGAGATGAATGAAGAAACTTCCGGTGATAAGCTGACTTCAGTTGGCACAGGTTGCAGTTAATGAAAAGATAAGGCAGAGACCTGCAGCCTGCAGTTTACTTCGGCTGATAATGATGATGACGATGAACACTGAGAAACAGAAAGGGCTAACCGGGTGTTAAAGGATTACTTCGGGTTAATGAGCTGGAATCAAGCAGTAGCAATAGGCATGGGCAGGTTATGTAAGACCTATTCAAAATAACCGATGATCTCTTGGCGGAAACAGAGTGGATTCCATAGGAAGAAAAACAGCAGAGGAGAGCAGGATGTCAGACGCGGAGATGCGATAGGGACAGGGCAAACTGGAAATAAATCGGGAAGGCTTTTATCCTCCAGCTGACGTAGCGGTGCTGGGGATTATGATGCATGTATGTATCTTTTACTTATTTATTTCAAAATTCTCGGCGTGTGGACAGGGCCAATGTGGGACAGGATTAACGTCCCGAAGCGGCACGTGACCTGTGACACGCTGTAGTGAAGGGCTCCTGGTTAATTTCAACCACCTACAGCCCTTTACATACTTTGACGTCGCCCAACACACGAACTTTTTTGCATTTCACCTCCATCGAAATGCAGCCGCCGTGGCTGGTATTCCGTCCCGCGACCTTTAGATCTGCAGGAGAATCTGTAGGCACAAAACTACCGTGGCGGCTTATTTAAGAATACTGCCATCCCCGTGAAGAACTATCTCAGAACCTGAAAACGCACCCATATAAAGAATTAGCCCTCTAGCAAAAGCACGACAGACAATATTGCGTTCAAACTCCAACCACCATAACAACAGTCATAGTGTCAGCTAAGTCGAAACAAGACATATATAAATATCGAATTTCACAAAAAGGCACTAGTAACTGCAGTGTAATTAGTATTAATATACTAATAAAAGGTAAAAAATAGTAATAAAATAAGCATTGGTACCTTTTGCTTTAGCGGTGTAAGCGAAATACCGACAAATATAGAAGAGCCCAAATGTCATGGTCCTGAGAGCCCTTATCGCAACTGCTGATTATCGGGAATGCATGTCGGAGCATACTGAGAACTCCCAGCTTTGTCATTTGGTATTAAGGGCCCACATACGCACTCTCCTCTCAGCTTATCTTGGCAGCGAAGCAATATTGCGTCCTTGCCAAACAAAAGCAATCCGTCTCGGCGCCCCGGTCTCTCAGTTGTGGGCTGAGATAACGTGCGATTCAATTGCTCTGTCAACAGCCCCTGGCAACCTTGGCGCACGTTGCTTTACGTGTGAGCACACGTACACCATTGGATGATAGATTCCACCACCTGGGGCGGGTAGCATTTATCGCGAGACCTCCAATGCGACGTGTGCCTTGGCCCAAAGCCCACACTGTTACTATGGAACAAGTGAGAATTGTTCAGTCGATCAGTTGCCCCAGGGAAGGGGCGAGCTGTTCTCAAGAAATGACGGAGGAACGGAGAAACAAGAATTTATTGTGGTTAAAGGTAAAATTCTCTAAACCGGCGGCAATGATAACGTACAGCGAGCAATGAACGGCAAAATTACATCGAAAAACAACGAAATGGATCTCACACATTATCCCCGTAGGCAGACGCACGACTAACTTTTTCGGCGCGACAGCCGCACAAGCGAAACGACAGCTAATGCGTCTTCTTTCGTGTGAACGCAACGGCCGATATCCGCTTACGTACAAAAATATGATCACCTGGCATTTTCCTGCCGACTCATTGAAATGTTGGCACAGAACTGCGCTCGAGAAGTCTGGTGCTTTCTTAAGCGGTTGGCCGCTCAGTCTTATCATTATTGATGTTTCGCCGTCACAGGCGGTTGGCGAAAAAGGTGGAACAGCGCTAAGTAAAGATGAACCAACCAGTCAGAGCCAGCTCTCTTGTTAAAACAGTTGACGACAACGAACACACCGCATGATCTCGCATCATTGCAAAAGACGCTATCTCCCCCAGGGTTGAACAGCTATAGGCATAGGTTCTAAGCATTACCCGGAAGCTGGCGCCACCGTCTATGCGCGTTTCTTAAAGGGCACTTCATCCACCGTGGGAATTCCGGGAAGACAGCGTAGGCGCGTACTTGGCTTGACCGCAAAACATGGCTACGACTGCAGAAATACAAACTTTCGCAAAAAATACAAGCGTAGTTTTACATTCAGTATGTCCTCTAATAAAATATGCTTACTGTGACTTGCAATAAATGAGCAGAAAAGCAAACGATCATTGAGTTTGCTCATGGCCAGAGAGGGCTTTCTCTTCATGTCGCCAAATATAGCTAATCGTGGAAAATAATTTTTTGCGCTTGACAGACACTTTTTACAGCAAATATTCTTTCAAAAGAATTGTTAGCGCTTAAAATACTACACTTTAGAGGCTTCCCTTTTAGCATTGTGAAAAACAGAAACGTTTAATGGTGTAGTCTGCTATTGCGCCCGATGTTCGTGCGTACGATATGTTTGTGCCATGAGAAACTTGTCCCATCACCCGCTTTTCTATGAGAAACTTGTTTGCGCGCCCTGAGGGCCGGCTCTAGGCATGTCCTGGCGCTGCGCTTAGCGGCTTTGCCAAGAAAAACGGATTAGGAAGCGTGAACCTACCACAAATAAGTGACGGCTATGTTCATGCTGGCAAGCGCACCATGCGGGTATTGCATGAATTAATTCATGAAGTGGAAGTCGTCCCTGCATGCAATGCGCGGCCACCGTCACTCTTCGAAATGGACCAAAAGCAATCCTCGGGGAGTAGGCGGTTAACACGAGTTGCGCTTGTCGAAGTGCTTTGCGCTTTTAAAAGTTGTCTCCGAGACGCCTACGAGAAATGTGCCCAGTGGTCACGGCAGCAGACTGCTGAGTTCTCAAATCACAAAACACTTTGTTACTTTCTTTCACACTTCAGTGCGCAAATAGCAAAGGTTCCCGCTGAGCAAAGCCCAGCTTGCTGCGTAAATGGCTCCCAGTGAAGGGGCAAGTGGACTTTATTCTTAGCGGGCTCAGTTCGAGTCAAGTGCCTTCGGGTCTCAAATGAGCTGCGTGCGTAGCTCCACTGCACAACCACAAAGCCCACAAAACATGGGTAAATATTACAATGGTGAAAATGAAACTTAACAACCAAAAAACCCAATCCGTAGCACAAAAACAAGCCGTCAAATGTCAATCCGAAGCGCTGTCTTCCCGGCATGCCTCGGGTGTTCATGGTGGATGAGGTGCAGCGCCGCAGCTTGGCGGCAGTTTTCATTCACTGCACAGAGAATGTCACTCATGCAGTTCTTAGTGTGAAATCAGGCGCCTAGCTACGATAAGAAGGTTGGAGCAAATGAGGAGGAGAGGCACTAAGTGCGATTCTCCGAATCAAAGACTTCACTCAAGCTGTAAGAGTAGCACTGATTATAGTTGCAGTCACTTTTAAATGATGGCTAGCCATTCAAGCCTGGGCGCACGTTTCGCAAAATGTCCACATTAACATCAGCTCTGTAGTTTCCTTTCCGCCAGCACCGGTTCGCGACGGCACGAAGAACAAAGATTCGCGCGTACTCACCACTGACAGTCACGATTTTCTATCTCTCTTTTTCTGGTTCCTTTTTCATGGTGCCGAATTCGGTTACGAACAACCTTCATCGCCTGCATTCCAACATCAGCCAGAACCGGTGGTGGTGCGCCAACAACCAGCGCCAACGGTCATCGTGCAGACGTTGGCTGTGCCAACGCCCGTCGTGACAGAAGTCGCCACTGTCAAGGAGGTCACCGCCATCCGAGAGGTCACCGCCATCCAGGACATCCCCTCCTGAAGGGTCGTTCTTGGCTCGTTTACGAACTTCGCACTTCGTGCAGCAGAGTGCTTCTCAAAAATGCCCGGCCCATTTTGTTCGTTACCGGTACAGTTCCCGAAGTGGGACAGTGGGGTCAGAGCCGTGCGCCTGGTGCTCGAGATACAGTCCTCACTGATTAAAACAGCCAGAACGGCAGAAGCTTTCCGGAGGCCCATTTCGTGGCCTCTGAGCCTCTGGGCTCTGTGTAAACTGTGTATGGAGTGAAAATTGTAGCTTTTAAAGCCTTCTCGTGATCTTGGAGATCTGGAGACTTTTGACCAAGAGCAAAGTCTATGGTAGCGTCGGAGCCCGTGTAGAGTAGCACGTTTAGAGCTCGCTCGCCGCCGCGCTCCCGGTTCTCTGGAGACTTCCGGGACAGAACAAAATTTACGTTACTATCTCAAGCCCTCTTGAACGGCGTATCGAGGACATAGGCTTCAGTGTACTCTACCAAAACCTTCGAAGAGCAGTCTGCAGCACTGTATCAACCTTTCTAGAGCAACGCCGAGAACCTGTAGAGCTCACTTCGAGCACCAGGCGTCTCACAGTAAGACGAATGCTACGGTGAAACTGTAAAAATGAACGCTTACAGCGAGCAAATTCTAACGCTTGAAGTCTACAACGCCAGGCGCAAAATGAGCACTGTGTAAAGCATCTCAGAGCACTCTCTCCGCCAGTTGTCGACGATTTTTTTCATTGTTCACAAGCCCCGCAGTCAAGAATGACCTGAAACGACTTCGAGTTGAATAAAGTTTCGACGTCAATTCATTGTGCCTCATCGATAACCCTTAAATATTTTTAGTTCGAAATCATCTATTTTTTTTTTTGCCAACTGAGTTACTGCTCTCGGCTAGACAATGGCCCCGGTATTTTAAAAGGATGCAGCAGCAGCGAACATGCCGCTACGAGCAGGCTGGGCTAACCGTGATAATGACTGATCAGCGAAATTGTTTTCATTATCTTGCCATTTCCAACACCCTCCACAATAGTCTTTGATAAAAGTGTGAGAGCTGCACCTATTAATAAATTTCTCTTGAGCAGAGGCCAAGAGGGGATAGGTGTGACATCTTGGGTCAGATTGAATTCTGTACGAGACGCACTTGTCAAACAAAGCATGCCTTATTTCGCCTGTGCGTTGAGCAGCCTGCCTCACTAAAATGTAAGCGCTCGAAAATCAGACGCGCAATCTTTAGATCAGCACTGATTGGGTAACTGTGAGTTTTGCCTACCCTTTAGGAATTTGAATTTTTTTCTCAAGCGCACGCCGACGCGCCTGTCCTTTTAGATAATATATGTGATACCACAGCACATGTGACGTCACGAAAAGTATCTCCAATGAGCACTTACTGGGGTTCTTATAACTTTACACTTGTCGTCCTGTGGGCGCCCGCCACTCTCTTCTCTTCCTTCAATGATCCCCCAGACGTTAACGCCCTTGTTTCTTGTAGAAAGGACGGCTGTCTATGCGACACTCGCATCCAGTCTTCCTTAAGATTTTCAATGCAGCACTGAATGACGATGACGACGACGTTTTTACGATCATTCGACATGGGAGCCAGGTGCTTGGGTTTTTCTTTTTTTGCGGGGGCCTCTTTTTGCGCTCAGAAGCATGAGTTCAGTTTCATAGGCAGGGACACTGATCGAGAACCTAGCAGATTGAACTTTTGTAGCCTTTAGTTGAGAACTCTGTAGACTCCCTGTCAGTTTTCTTTACTGCGTCGCTGACCTCTCGCAACGGAGAACAGAAACAGGTGAGCGTAAGAAGCTCAACAATCCCGAATGAATTTGAAAACATGGATGTTTACTCGGTGCTTCTAAGGAGGAACGGGCCGATATCTCTGATAGTTGCACCACGCCAACACCAAAAAAGGATCGACGCGGTAACGCACTGATACGCATCGAAACGGATTGCTACGGTACAATTCCTTTCTCGACCAAGATCATTTAATTAGGAAGCATATTACATTTCTAATAAAACTTCACATTTTAGTACAGCACGTATGGCTTCCTTTCCTGTTATCACGTTGCCGAAAACTAGGGTGTCTACAGTCAATAGCGTCCATTTTCTAACGCGCAATCTTTCGAAATGCCAACCACTGAGTGCGCCAAGAAAATTAGTTAGTTTCGTTTATGGTGTTAAACGCGCCAAAGCGACTAAGGCTATGAGGAGTGCCGTAGTGGAGAGCCCCGGAAATTTCGACTACCTGGGGGTTCTTTAACGTGCACTGACATCACACAGTACACAGGCCTCAAGCATTTCGCCTCCACCGAAATGCGACCGCCGCTGCCGGGTCCGCATCTTTCGAGTCAGCAGCAGAGCACCATGGGGACACGGAATAACAGCACACGACAAAACAGCTTGCGTAAAAATAGCGCACAAAAGACAGCACAGCGACAAAACAGCACAGGGAAAAAATAGCACACGGCAAAACTGCACGCCAGACAAAACAGCACGGCGGATAAACAAAACCACGAAAGGACAGCAAGGGAAAAACAGCAGGACGACAAAACAGCTCAGCGCAGTACGGTGCAGCGCTGCCGGAGTAGTGAACGACCATAGCCATAAGCGCAAACGGTAAATCACAACATATACGACAGCGACGAGGAAATTAGAAAGAGAAGAACCCCTTTCCGTTATAAGACACGATCTGGCCGTATTGCTGAATTCCCTCATGGCTGCCTCAAATTTAAGAGCACAGCTAAAGCCATGGGTAAACCGGTGAGGCCTAGAGGTATCGTGGTTCCCGCGCAAGGTGTGCGCAAGCGTGGTGAGCGCTGCTAAATCAGTTAATGTTATCTTCAGCTTATTATATTTACTGTTCGTATTCTTATTATTTTCCTTCTTTCCACCCCGTAACAGCGCCAAAGGGGCTGAAAGTATTATAAACAAATAAAAAATCAATTTTAATCGTTTCGTCAGTAATGACGTTAAACCCTCCCTTGTGTCCCTCTCCAGTCCGTTGTTGCCGAACAACGCTGACGGTTAATCTTTCGGCCGCACACTCGCATTGAGGAACTCCCGCGAGCTGTGCGCAACTCGGCCCCAGCCGTTATCGACGCGCTTCCTGCGAAGGCGCCTTAATGCGGGCGCCCGATACGCTCGGATGCCAGCTGTTCGTTGCACCGATATTACAGGGGCGGGAGTGCACGCCGTGGGCATCGGGCGACCGTGCTAACTCGTCTCAGGTCTGCACATACAGCCCCGAGAGCTGAAGGAAGGGGCAGAGGCCTACAACGGGTGAGTCATGCGACGCGTGGTGAATCCGGCGAAGTTATGTGTGAGCTGCGAATTGCACTGCCCTTTCGCACTGCGGATATGTTCGTTCATCGATTAATTTCTGTGCAAGAGCTGGGAAGCTTGTTCTTGAACGACTGATCAGTGTTCTAGCTTATTCATGCTGCAAGGCCACGCGTCACGAGAGAACATCACTGCAGCTGTAGTTGGCGTTTTGAAGATGCCTTAGCATACAAATAGAAGCGACAATAAAATCAATAAATAAACCTGTGCAAAGGCTTTTGTAGTGGTCTGGTGAAAGCGACACGCGAATGTGCTTCGTATTTGCACTGGCGCGAAGGATGTGCTTCCCCCGCCTGCACGCATCCCCGGCCGGTATGAGAGCTCTGCTTTGAGTTGTGGTCAAACTGAACTCTCCACCTGAGTGCCGCGGTGTTTTCATTGGAGCTACTCTAGCTACGTCCAGGCACGCTGGTATTGTACATCGAAGACATATATAGCGACGCCAAATAATCGCTAAAGGAGTATATTTGAAACGACCACAGCGAAATGAGAGATTTTCAGTAGCGCGAGGTTAAACAGTTGAGTTGTTGGTTCTGACTTCTAAATCTCGGTGATTGACCTGGAAGGAGATCAGAAATCGTGTGGTGAGTTTGGCTTTGCTGGGGTTTAAACTAGCCAGTCGGTGCGCGTATATGCGTTCCTCTAAAGTACGAACTTCTCATCCCACTGGAGCTGTTGCCTCACGTCTGTTTAGGCATTCCTCTTTTGCCTTAAATAGGTGTTGGTTATTCTCCTCGCTTTCTCTGAACGATGGGCTCCTGTGAAACTTCGCGCTGCCACTCTTCTTCGCTGCACCATGTATTATTTTGCCCCCACATCAACTGTTCTGCAGCAAGCATTTCTTTGTCTTTCCATTTTTACATGTGTTAACGTTGTTTGTCTTTGCCACTTGACGCACACAGTGCTACACGCTAAAGCTCTCTAATTACGACGTTTCCAACTCCCAGGCTTGGCTGCACTACAGCGGAGGAAACGCAAATAAGCCGGAGTCCCCACTGAATCTTGTGCTCATTTACTGATTCACAACACCAGTACCCGTCCAGCCGACTGCGTCAGCCAACGTTGTGGGCTGTGTCGACGAAATGGAATTCTTCTACGTCATTCTAATCATTATTGCTGTCTGCGTCCCGTCCACGATCTTGTATTACATGTTGAAGAGCTACCTTCTGCGCTGCTGTTGCCGAAGGGTGAGTTTGCTCGCCAACCTTCTCACAGTGCGATGACAAACAAAAGTTTTATATACACGTCATATTTCAAGCCCGAAACTTCACTGACATACATAAAGGGATTGTGAGCAGAGAAAAGGAAATGAGCTGTGCCTTCACTATGGGGTATGGGAGTTGAGGAACACACCGAGTGCAGCGCTGATGGAGGGGTGCGGCTCGCCGCGAACAAGGAAAAATTGAAAATCGGTTTTGGGGGAAAGGAAATGGCGCGGTATCTGTCTCATATCGGCGGACATCTGAACAGCGCCGTAAGGGAAGGGATAAAGGAGGGATTGAGAGAAAAAAGGTAGAAGAGGTGCCCGTAGAGGAGGGCTCCGGAATAATTTCGACCACCTGGGGATCTTTAACGTGCACTGACATCGCACAGCACACGGGCGCCTTTGCATTTTTCCTCCATCGAAAGGCGCACAACTCCTTTTGTGACGCCGCGTTTGTCACTCGAGCCTTCGTGTTTCAAATAATGCGGATGGTATGGTATGGTATGGTATGGTGTGGTATGATACGGTACGGTACGGTACGGTATGGTATGGTATGGTATGGTATGGTGTGGTATGGAAAACGATAGGCGTAAAGTTGAAACAGGAAGGAGGAAGAGTGGATCAGACAACAAATGTGAGGCAATGAAATCCTAGTCGAAATCAAGAAGAAATTGGCTAAGGCAGGGCATGTAACGTGAAGGCAGGATAACCGATGGTCCCTAACGGTAACTGAGTGAATTTCAAGAAAGGGCAAGCGTAGTAGGGGCGGCAGAAAGTCAAGTGGACGGATGAGATCAGGAAGTTTGCGGGGACGAGGTGGCCGCAGCTGGCACAGAACCGGGTTATCAAAGAAATATCGGAGTGGCCTTATTCCTACAGTGGCTGAAGTCAAGCTGGTGATGACGATAAAGACGTTATCTCATATCCACTCTGATGTCTCTCTGCTTATCAACGCCACACCTGCTATATCCCTTTCCTCAGTCCGCGATACGATTCTCACTTTTGAAGCATTTTACGCTGGCTTTGAAGTTTCTGAGTTTTGTCAGAATACCGTACACCATTGTTTCGAGTCATTCCTATGATAGTGATAACAATCGCGGTGAGGTAACAAAAGATAGGACATAATAGGGTACTGCATTCGGCAAAAGAACAAAGAAAAGCACCGCGAAGTACAGTATATGTAACATTATTAATACACAAATAATATGCGAGCACCAAATAAAGCGCAACAGTGCATGTTTGACTGTGCTAGAACGGTTAATAGGGCAAGTCCGTATGCATTCAAAGCTACGGAGCAGCGCGCAGCGACGACAGAGAAGAAAGGAGAGGACACACTACAAGGCGCTGGACTATCAAATGAAGTTTATTCGGAAAAAAAAAAACCTTCTTTCAAGCATAGCTGTCCTGCAAGTCAAGAGGTTACACAACACATGGAAACGTTCAAACACTTCTTTTTTTTTTTCAAGTCACTGTTATGCAGGTCAAGGGGCTATACAACGTGTGGCAATGGTAAATCAAGACTTAACAAAAGCTGTCAATAATAGTTAATTCCTTCGCATGCAAGGCTAATGTAGGGCTTCTAATGCATGAGTATCCTGCTTTTCTTATCTGAAACGCTTCTGCGAGCTCTCGGGTTCTTTTATCTCGGTGCCTGAATAACAGGACAGTCCTACCGTGAAAAAGCGAACACCTTTGGTGTGTATATATATATATATATATATATATATATATATATATATATATATATATATATATATATATATATATATATATATATATATATATATATATATTATTTGATGGCGACGCTGGACTTTGGATCTAGTGGTACAAACGGCACCTCAAATTTTGCAGTGCAGGAAATAAGCTTGAAACTTAGAGACTGTCCACCCTACTTTCCGATAGTACACTGTAGTACCCGATCGAAAAACACAACAGAAACTGTCTGTTGTGAAAAACGATTCTCCAGCAGTATTTTGGGACATGACAACAGAAATTGTTGATGTTACAACAGGACTTTCTGTAGTATTGCGAATTCCCGTGTCGTAACGATAGAGCCAGTTCTTTTATGATAACAGACACCTTCGCAATTCTACAAAAAAAAATGGGTCGCAACGACAGAAGAAAAAATTTGTCGCACTTTGATGCCGGCTCTGTCGCATTTTTCGACTGGGTAGCTCTTCTGTTCACCTTCTCCAGGCATGAAGATTTATTTAGCAGTGATGGATGTTTGGCCATCCTGCCTCGCCGCTAACGTCCCATAAAATCTGCCACTTCAAAGCCCGCAAAGACTTGCCGTCTGGGTCAGTAGACCTGCAAAAGCCGCATGCTCGGAAACGCCCTCATCACGGCTGCTTGAAATCGCTAGTAAAGCACTGAAACAAGCTGTTAGTCCCAAACGGGGGTTCAGTAGTCAAGCCTGCGATAATTGTCTGGCACAAACTACCCCCGTTGCCTTCTGCTACAGTCGGATAGAACTCAAAAACAAAGCGGCAAATTCCCCTCCAAGGAGGCCTTCCAGCCAAAGGCGTCGACTGATTCTCATGAGGTCATGGTTAATCCCCTCGCACCTGCTAGCCTGACATCGCGGGGGGCTGGCAGATGCAAGGGGCTTAACCGAATCAACCGAGATGTCATGAAAATCGATCGATGCCATTGGCTGGAAGTCTTCCTTTAACGGGGGTCTTCAGTTTCGTTCTGGAGTTGTATCAAACTGTAGTCCTGGTAGTGCCGGCACTGGTTAGTGATGTGGTAAACGTAGAAAGTTTCGTTGTTAAGGTGAGCTTGGAGCAATGCAATAGGAAGATGAAAAGCGGAAGAAGTAGCGGACAAAATGCATGCGGATGCTATGGGGCCAACGATGAGAGTGTCCTCGGCGTTTCAAGACTTTGTCTGAAATTTTCTTATTTCCTCAGCAGCATAACCCATGCTTCCACAAAATAATGGGCTTTGAGAAAAAGAAAGGAGCAGTAACTGTATCACGTGGTGTCAAAAGAACTTCACTACAAATTAACCCGACAAAAAGCACCTGCACGACATTCAGCTCTCATCAAAAGCAAGCTATCATGAGCTCGCACATTTACCTGAGGGATCACATCATTCCTGCAGGCCTCTGAATCCGCTATATTTCTCGGGAATCACGCTTGACTCTCGTCTAAAATTCAACTTACACACCAAATCAATCAGCAAAAAATTTCTGTTGGTATGCAGGTGCTAGCAAAAACTATATATTTCTTTCAGCGGCATGTTTTCTTTTCCGTGCATTACGCTTTCCTTAACAGACATCTTAACTATAACCGTATAATCGTACTAACTTCTTTTGGGCACTTTTTGGGCACTTCTGATTGTACTTCGTATTACAAAACCTTCAAATATTTCTCGGTGGACATGTAAACGCCATCGTGAGGGAAGGTGGGCGTGGCAGAAGAGAAAGAGGCGCCATAGTGAAGGGTACCGAAATAATTTCGATCGCCAGGGGACTTTTGGTGGGCACTGACATCGCATCTCTCTAAAGCGCACTGTTGCGTGCATTGTGACCGGAGGGTTGTGTGGGTGGAGGGTGGAGCGAAGGATTTCTTGAGAAAAGAGATGGAGAAGGAATAAGGAGGCGACCTCTAGCTGGAGCGAGCAGAACTAGCGCTTGCGTCGAAGCCGCCTTCGTCGGAGCGAGAGCAAAAGGTTGAAAAGGTAGGGCGCAGCAAAAGCGCCTCCAGCGGACGCGAAATCAGAAAAACGCCGTTCAAAGCGTATACTGAAAGCGAATTTGACAATGCAGAAATTAAAATTCTAATACATCACCTTGTATGACCGCCAGTCAATTATTATTTTCTTTTTCATGGTTCCTGCCTTATTGACAAACAACCTCCGCCACCTGCACCCAATGGTAGCCAACGCCCGTGGTGGTGTGCCAGGAGGCACCGGCGCAGATCTACACAGTGACGGTGGCACAGCCCGTGGTGACGCGCGTAGCAGCCTGCACTGTCCGCGAGATCACTGTCGTCCGCTGAGCCATGGACTCAGCCTGGCCCGCGTGACGCCGTTCGTCTCACCAGTTCCCAGAACACTTGACCAATGCAGAGACGTGGACTTCGTGATGTGGCACTCAGCGTTACGAGAAGCAGTCTGTTTGTATAAAGCTTTTCCAGAGCAGTGATTCCAGGCTGTCGAGCCCTTCTCGGCCTGGAGGCGCTCAAGATTTTTGGCAATAAGCACAGCTGGCATCACTGCTGAAGGCCTTCTATAGAGCAACGCTTCTAGAGGTCGTGTCGTGCTCCTTGTATCGTATCAGTTGCGCATGCGCTCTTTGCACGGGCCCTCTGCCTCGCATGACCGCGGTATCACTCGGCTGTCGCCTACGCTATATAATCGGCAAGCGGTCACGAATAAACGTTCTTCTTCTTGTTGCTTCCACGCTGCATTTTCATTGCTGGCTCTGCAGAGACTTCATAGAAGGAGCACAGTCTACACCGCTGCCTCAGTCCGTATAGGGAGAAGCCCCTGGAGCTCCTCTCTCTCTATTCGGGCTTCCGAAAGCTGGCCTCAGCCCGCCTACAGCAACAACGCCCAGGACATCCAAAGGTGGTTTCACGCTCTTGGGGGTTTAGAGGCCACAGGCAGTGAGAAAAATTTTAAGCCAAGTCTATTGACACAGTAGTATATTGCACAGATAATAAATCGCAGAGCTTCTACGGAGTACCGTCTCCGCCGGTAGCTCGGCGGAGTTCCCCGGACATTGTTATGAACGAAACATGTATCCACCGTTATTTGAGTGAGAGAGAGAGAGAGAGATCATTCTTTCATGACTAAAGTAGTCTGTCTTTCGTTTGACTTTCCGACCACCTTGGGTTGAATAAAATTTCTTCACCACTTTGAGCCGCCTCCCTTTCAAGTGATCATGAGACGCCATTCGACGAAATAATTATTTCTATGCCGTGGGTGTGCCTTTTGCCGTATTCTACTGCATGGGCAATTGACATAGCATTTTTAACTGAGGCTGAACTAGTAGCAACCAGCGGCTGCGAACGTGCTGCGCGAGACGCCGCTTTGTTATTGCCGATTGATATTGCCGTTCTCTTAATGATTACCATCGCTTCCTATACAATACGCAGTAACTAGAGTACAAGCCCTGCACGTCAAAAGCTAATGGAGTGCTAGAGACTCCTTTCAGCAGGAGTGCCAGCTTGTGACTTATTTGCAAGCTTCCAGCAATTTCCAAACTGCTATATGAAAGTCAACGTGCTCTGTCAGGAGAGTAAGAGTGGGCAGCAATATACACCAAGCAAGGCGTAACAGCACCGCCTTAATAGAAATCTTTAAGACAAAGTTGAATTGTGCGCTGAAAAAGAAATGCAACCGCTAAACGACCGCGTAGACGACCAACGCACAGTGGTCTGTCAGTAGCAGTCTCGTGTCTGTCTCCAAAGATGTAGCGGGGGAGGGGCACATCTTTGGTCAAAATAAAAATGACGCATGTGAATGAAAGAATCCATGTATAAAAGGCATGCTGTATTAAGAACGCCTCACGAAGCAATCAGCTAGTGATGCTACCTAACCGAACACTAATCAGACGCCCCGAAAACGTGATGGGTGCAGCTGCTCCTACCCGCCGCGGTGGCTCAGTGGTTAAGGCGCTCGTCTACTGAGCCGGAGTTCCCGGGTTCGAACCCCACCGTGGCGACCACGTTTCGATAGAAGCGAAACGCAGAGGCGCCCGTGTACTGTGCGATGTCAGCGCACGTTAATGAACACCAGGTTGTCAAAATTATTCCGGAACCCTCCCCTACGGCACCTCTTCCTTTCTGCTTTCACTCCCTCCTTATCCCTTCCCTTACGGCGCAGTTCGGGTGTCTACCGACATATGTGAGACAATTACTGCGCCATTTGCTTTCCTGAAACTAATTTTCAATACTCAGCTGTTCCTAGAGTCTGAGCGAAGATCTTAGGTAATATTTTCAAATAATTTTGATATGGGGTAAAACAACTTCTGCGTGGTATTGTAAGTAGCAAGTCAAAAAACTGTGGTGAGCCTTTAAGACTTGATTTTTGTGCTGCGCGTGTGCCGAACTGCGCGTCCACGTGAGCGATTTTCTCTTCCTGGGGTGCCTACTAAATACGAACACCCTAGATCGTTCGATGCGCCACTTACCCATAATAAGCTGCCAGTCGAAATATTGATATCAATTCTCGCAAACAAACTAAACAAATCTTGTTTCATTTACACACATCTCCGCAAAACTTCCAACCGATGCTTGTTAACTTCTGGATTGCATTTTATGCTTTACTAAACTTCCAGATGCTTTCAGCGGCTGAGCACTGCCACTCAAGCCGTTGTTTGGCTTCAGCAGGCTCGTATACATAGTTTTGGTTTAAATATAGACCGATTGATTGATTTAAAGCAGTAAGGTGGTTATTATATTTTTAAATATTTATCCAACCCTGAGCGCAATATAAATAACAACCGTCCTCCAATTGTTACATTTATGTCTCACATTGTAATTAGAGCTTTTAGCTAGCCATTAGTACGCAAAAGCCAAATAAGTTTCTATGTTTTGAAAAATGCGCTTTCCTCGTGTCGGCAGTGCAAGCTAGACATTCTAGCTCTCCAGGGAGGGGGGGGGGGGGGGGTGAAACGGAAACTGGCAAAGAGGTGAGCGCATGTAGCTGCATAATCAAGGTCACACGACTTCAGAACGTACTTTGACGGGGACCATTTTGCAGAACCCGTTCAGGAACTGCGGGACGAAAAGCCTCGCGTCTGACGGGCCGACTTTTGCAAAAGCAACAAGGAAGGCGATAAACAGCGCTGGACGGACGACGCCAGTTCGTGCATTCCTATCATCTTCCTGGTTGCGAATCCGGACGGCAACGGTTCCGGGCCGCTTCCTGGCGTTCCAGGCCAGGTGCCACAAAATAGGTCACTTGATAAGTAATGCAAACCCCCGACCGATCCTCCACACAGCTTGAATATCCTCCGAGACCCCGTGTGCATTATGCGTAAGGATAGCAACAGCCAACAAGAGACAATACACACACGACACAAGGCCACCTAACAACTTAACCTTTACTTGGGCGCACTTTTTAAAGCCCTTTTACACGCTTATAGATGCGTATTTTGCAGCCGAACATCAACGTAGCGTGCGTGCGTGCGTGCGTGCGTGCGTGCGTGCGTGCGTGCGTGCGTACGTGAGAGCAAGGGAATTGGAACTGTGCGAGGCGAATATGGCGGCGAAACATCCCGTTCCAGGGAAAACGGCTGGACTTCCTCGCCACGTCAGTGAGCTTTTCGACAATAAAAACCAGTAAAACGGTTCTTTTGTCAAGTGCTCTAACAGCTCTTTGCGTATCTGTACTGGAAATCTCCATACAGTTTTCATCGTTTATTAAAGAACGCGTGTCCGTGTCGTCACTGCCACTTCATGGTCGCACGATTCCTATCACACATCTCTTAATATCCCGAGTCCACCAGATGGCTCAAAGATGGTTTAGGAAGAATGGGTATTTAACACCCTAAAACGACTAAGGCTGTGAGGGACGCCTTAGTGAAGGGCTCCAGGAATTTCGGCTGCCTGGGGTTCTTTAACGTGGACTGACACGCACAGTACATGGGCCTCTAGAATTTCGTGTCCATCGAAATTCGACCGCCGCATCCGGAGTCGAACCTGCGTCTTTCGTGTCAGCAGCTGAGCGCCATAACCACTGAGCCACCGTGGCGGCCGTTCTAAAATCATGTACGTGCTCATTCTGCTGCTTGTCAACCAGCGCCATTTATTAATGTGTGCGTCTTTGTGAAAGGCACGAATGAAGTTGCCCTATATTCAGTAGATTACCGCGCACAGTGACAAAGACTATTTTACGTGAATGCGGCGCCTTTATCACCTAGAAGAGGTCGAAAATCGGAATACAGGTGTCGCCACCACCAGCCGCTGTGGCAAGTAAAATGACGTCAAGATAGTTTCTTTCGTGCCGGTACCCATGGCGCCGCCATTCACTTCTGAACTGTGACAGTGTTGTCGGTCTGGTCGTCACGGGTCCGAACCAAGTGGCGGGAAGTTGTCCACGGTGTCTCTTTAACAAACATTTTTATCCGCGCCGTGAAGAGCTGGAAAGACGTCGCAGACGAGCGCCGCACTGTGCGTTTTCAGCAAAGAAGACGGCTCTATCTTTAACACTTTCCTGCATTGGTATACACCTGCAATCTGTGGCGATGCTCGTGAACATCTTCGCGTAGCGTGCGCAAAATCCTCGCGACTTCTGGCTACCTTCAATCACGACCTTAAAAGGGCTGCGAAACACTGCTTGAGCGGATACCGGTTACACTTCAGATGGATTCTTTTGGATTCTTTATGTCACACTGCTACTGAATCAAAAAAGAATTACAAGAATATATGCCTAAGAACGGGAGATATTCAATGAAGAAATTTCAAAATAAACGCGAACAAAATGCAGCCCTCAACTCGATTTTCGCGCAGCTTCCCATCCCCATTTCATTCTCGCAGTGACGACGCTTAGTGCGACCAATCAAAACAGCCTACCTGAGCACGTCCCGAAAGTATGCACTCCATGGTTGCTTGCTATCTGCAACTCGTTCATGCCAAGGCTGGCAGCGCCGTTTGCATGGCTACAACCACCATGTGAACGCCCAGCTGACCCAGTGATGCTTCATCGTCGCATCGATGGCGCAGATGGGAACACTGGTCAATGACGTTCCCTTATGGATCCGAACTCGAGCGCGAGATACTGCGACGGTGTGACAGATGTGCGCAAACCATTCGACGAACCACACACACAGGAGAAACACAAGGACTGGCGCAACACTAACAGCTATTTTATTCTTCTCACACCAACGCATAGACATACATTTTTCCACACTTGCCCAAGCTAACAAGAATTCGTCGTGCGAGATTACTGGCAACGATGCGAGCAGAAAAACTTCAATTCGGCGGTGTAAAGTGATAAGGAAGTATCGCTTACACATCATTCAGCCTTTTTCTTATATGGAATGCTTCGAGAGCCAGCCGCGCGTGTTCGTTTCTGCTCCTGCCCAGAATTGCCGTCTCTTCGAATAGCGGTGCACAATTGCTGCAGTTAATAATGTGTGACACAAGATGTGTGACACACTGCGACGGTGTGGCAGCCTGCGCAAGATATCAGACACATTTAGCACAGCGCGTACCGCTACTGCTTACCGCCAGCCATCGCCCGTCGCTCCTAGCGCGCTGGTTAGTCACGGCGAAGAAGGAGCGCGCACTGTCGACGGGAACGTGGCGCCATCTGGCGCCGCCGCCCGGTGATCCTCCACAAGCTGACGATGCGCACTGCATGCTAAACGTGAAACGAACGCATCCTTCGTTGGAACCGAAACGAACGCTTATAGAGTGCAATGGCTCGATCGGATCGATTCCGCTGTCATCAGTTCGCGCACTTTTGCGTGCGCTCCCAGACACCCTTAGAGCGTGTGGGGGGTAGTGGTCTCGGTCACAAAGGAGATGCCCTCGACTCAGCGTGGCAAGCTCAGCCGGAGACCAGCTACCAAGTGACAAGGGGGTTGGTCGTTTGGTGCCCAGCTTTCGCCTGTCGCAAGCCAGAGAATGGGTCAGAGCCAAAGGTTCACAAAACAAAACAGTTTATACAGCTTAAGAGATAATACAGACGCTTTCACAATCACTCGTACGAGCAGATACGAAGTGATTTACAAATACAATGCACTCGTGCAAAGTAACAATAGAGAGAGATAACAATTCAATAAAATCTTTGCACCTAAAGGGCACAAATACAGAGAGACAAACAAAACACAATTTGTTCACCGGGCACTGCGACAGTCCGACGACCTGAGGAGCACGACGGGGCCGTCCCGCAGGTCGGCGCACGTTGCCTCGCTGGTCCGTGGATGGGCGAGTGGTGTTCTCCCGGGAGTCGAGCGGGCGCGCTTCTCGGAAGCTTGAACGGAGGCTCGGGCTAACAGACAGCGGTTGAAGCCCCTCATTTATAGGCGCAGTCCGCGTCTGTTTGTTCTTCGCGCTAGGGCAGGCGCGCACATACACGCAGCTTCAACTGCACAAACTCCTTCTTCTTCTTGCGCCGGGCGCGCGACCCCATTGGTCGAGCGTGGAAACCACCTTCTAGAACGATCTAGGTCATTCGCGGCACGCTGAGTCATCGGTGCAGGAGCGAAGGGGAGAGGGTATCACTTTGGCGCGGTCAAGGTTACCCCCTTTCCGTCGACAAAGAGCAGAAACTTCTCCGACATTCGAGAAAAATCGACGCCGCGCGCGGCCATGCCCCCCTCGGCGCCGCGCCGGCGAGCTGAGTTGCAGCAGTACGCAAAGCTACGCACTCTCCGGGGGTCCTTCCCCCGCTGTTTTCTTTTTTTTTTTACTGCGCACGGGCGCGATTGCTTAAGAGCAGCGCCGTTTTTTTTTTTTTTTGAAAATGCGCCGAATTTTGTGACATCTGCAAAGCCGCTCTGGGATACATAGAAAGTAGCCATAAGTGTTGAGCGCTAGGTCGTAGGATGTTTACAAAGAGGCGCAAAGTCATTCGATGCAAAATGTAGCCAGAGCCTGTGGTGGTGTATTTTTGTTTTACTTGCTTTACAGTGCTATCTAGGGCAAACAAGTTGGTTTTGTTAATTTAATGCAAAAAAACAAAAACTTGACACAACGATCTCAAGTTATGAACACAATTTGCAGTATATTTACTCTTTTGTCCAATCATCAAGCTCCCACTAAGTGGTCATATCCGCGGCTAAAAACCGCCACTGTATGGTGCCACCGTCAGCGCCACGAATTTTTTTTTTGCGAACTAATTAAAATACTAAAAACCGTAGTATACGTGGTACGACCGATGCTAATAGCATAACTATAACTAATTCTATGCAACCAACAGGTAAAACAATGCACTGAAAATGTGTTTCAGGGCCCCCTTCAAGCGCGTCGCAAAGGCGCCGGACCAAGCGTTGACGCATAGGCGACTGCCGGAGCATGGAGGAATACGTTAGGCGCCGGGGCAGTATTGTGGGTGCCAGATTGTATTCTTCACGTATTCCTTTCCGGCGTCCGTGCTATTCCTCGTGGCCACATTTTCCGTCGCCGCAGAGGACAGAAAATTTGGCCTTTTTGCTCTTCTTCTTCCACGAAGTATCGACGAGCTCTAAATATGTACTGATATTCCTGCTGTTTTTGCCGTCAGATTAACATATTGGAAGTTATTCCACAAAAACTGAAAATCCTGTTCGTTGATAAATTAATAAATTATAATTGAGTGGTCTGCATGTCTGCAGTGCTAGAATTATTAAATCTCAGAACAGTTTCTAAATAACCTCTTAACGTCAGGCATTTTTTCCGACACAGGCTAGCTTTAAAAAAAAAACAACGAAGGCAGCCCTGCTTAAGGCGCTTTTTGTTTCGTGCTTCATTTTTCTTTCAGCGCCCCGCGCAGGCACGTCGTTCAACAACTTCTGTCCGGGCAGCAGCCCGCAGGTAGATGGGCGCAAGCAAGCACACGGACAGGCTCACCGCTGAACGCGAAATGTGAGAGCCCAGACAGCGCGCGGCATGCGCACCTGACGCGCCCGCTCCGGCGGTTAGCGATCTTGATAGTGGTTAAGCCCCTGCACACCATCGTCTTCATCGAATCCAGCCCTCCCACGAGCTCCAGCATTTGAAACCGCCATCTGTTAGAAATGAATAATACTTTACACGCTCTTGTGTTGTAAATATTGACCGTGCAAAATAGTCACAAGCAGTTTAGCTACTCGTCCAAAGGTGGCGCGACAACTTGTAAGTTTTTAAATATTGAATCACAATGTATGCTAATTTTTATGCATTGAGCTTACGAGGAGTAGCATTGCTTATGATGCGCAGTCTTCTAGGCATCCTTGGACTGCAGCATACGCCCACGGATGCTGCCCTTGGCAACGCAGAGAGTTGCGCGGACGAATGGGGACGGAGGGGGCCTGACGCACCGTCCCGACAACAGGGCTGGCTGTCTGGGTTCTCCCGTGTCTGGGTCCATAGAGCGCTTAGGCAGCTTGGGTGTATGGTTTCGCTTTCGCTCCCACACCTCTCGGGTTCACTCATTGTTCGCTTCGGGGCTGGTACGCGCATGGAACAACACGGCTCGAGCTAGCCAGTGTACACGCTTCACTGCATTCAGCACCGGCCGGCGCAGTGGGCGGATCGGTCACGGAGCCCGTGCCTTGCGGACGACAAGTATGTAGAATTTGTTTCTCACTCTGAAACACGTTGGGAGCTTTACAGTTCTGAGAAACCTGTGGTAGTGCAGCAGTAAAAGTAACATCAACAAAGAGCATGGCATACGTACCGAGGGGGGTATGTGTATCTTGTCCTAGTATTTGACTGGGCCACGCCAGCGTTCTGAGGCCTTCAAATTAAGCATAAACAAATGTAGGAAGCGATCGTCATGCTCTAAGCTGTAGATCTTGTTAAAAATGTGCAAATATTAGATTTTGAGCGTACGTTTCACCTTAATGATGTTCTAGTCGCAGTAACGGAACACTGGCATTTAGCATTCCTTTACGTATTGACTTTTTTTGTGCTTTACGTATTTACGTTTATGTTTTCTTTAATTATGCCTTATAAGACACTTACCGCATCATGTTCAGGAATTTGCAAACTTTCGCGTTTGTGCGTAGTCTCGTTTATCCGCCGCTTAAAATTCTCATTCGTTTGGGTTCAGATTGCCCAGATTGCACCGTATGAACTTTGCGGTCGTGATGTCAAAGCAGAATTTTGAACTACTTGTGATTGCGTACCGAGAAACTGGAAACTGTAAAAACTGGAAACAGCCTTTCCGGCAGATGGCGTCGCCTACCAAGCTTGCCGATGCTTCTACCCATGTGCGCGATCCGCGTATTTCTGTACGAGTTTCTCTGTCACGAAGCCGTCATTTTTATTGAATCGTCGTGGTAATTTTCGGAAGCGCTATAGTTACCCCCCATCCCTTAGCAAATATATGAATCTATTACCCTTTCTACTTCTCCCTCTTGCTTATTTCATGCCGTATTTTTACTGCCAAGCGAGAAGAGGCCGTGTTGTCGCGATCAGTGCGCATTGAGCATGAGTTGAAGGGTGCTATTCCAGCCGCGGTGACCGCGTTTGGACGCAGGCGAAATGCAAAATATCCGTGTAATAAGATTTCGGGGCACGTTAGACAAATCCAGGCATTCGAAATTAATCCACCACGGCGTGTCTCGTGGACCAACGCCGAATTGGTTTCCTCCTAAGCAGTATCAAACTAGTCTAACGTGCATTCGTCTTCAAGAGCGCAGCCGCGCGAAGCCAGCAAAAGATGAAACTCAGCCGCTGCTGCACATCTTTCGTGCGTGGTCTCTCTACCAAGTGGCAATGAGGTTGAAGTTTCTTAGACAGAGTGTCGTGTGGTCGTTCAACATCGCTGCCTTGCAAGGTCCCGTGTTAGTGTATCGTAGTCATCGAGGTCATCAATGCTGCGAACTAAGTTACATCGACTCCAAGAGAGAGCCCTCTCCCACTGATTTAACTCTGGATCAACCCTGGACCAGCCACAGCCACCATATATCCCGGCAGATTTCACCAACTCATGCCCCCTGCAGAGTCTCTGCCAAATATACAGCTGCATTCCTTCGGCTCGTAGGGAAAGAAAAGAATATAGGAGAGGCCGTTACGAAATATTTTTGTAGCTGGAAGTTAGGGCTCCGTCTGGCCAGTTGGCTCGTCGCTCTAGGTGGCTCGGAAAGCCTGCTCGAGCAGACGATCTCGCATAAAGCCTGTCCGCCAGTAGCTGACAGATGGTTGTGCAGACGACACCGCTGCGCAAAGGACCAAAGAATCTCTGATGTACTTGCGAAAACACGGCATTTCCGGCATACTTTTTTATGCAGCTCGAAAAACGACGGCCACTCCCAACATTTCCTTCCTCCATGCTTCGCCTAGAATCCACTATAGCACTCTAATGGGCCTACGGATTGTCCCTATGTGTCCACATTCAAAGTCTTTTTTTTTTTCCTTTTCATTTCCTCCGCCAGGAGAGTGCCAGATCAGTGAGTGTGGTAGGCAAAGTTCCTCGCTGCGAGCGGTGCCCACGGGCGTGGCTTCTCTCTGGCGCAGGAAAGAAAGAAAGCGGTGCCAAGATGGACCCCAGCGAGACAGTCGGCCGCCTGGCCACGGGAGTGATCGCCACCATCGTGGTCATCGTGGTGGCCGTCGTCGTGGCCATCGTCGCCTGCTGCGTCTGCTGCATCCGGGGCTGCATGGCGCAGAGGGTAACATGTCGCTTCTTGCAGCGGATGATTCTAAGCGTCAGCAATTGCAAAACTGCGCGAAGACGGGACGGGAGGAGAACGCAAAGCGCGGAACTTCCAACTAGACTTACTTCGGGAAAACAGGGGACCGATAAGCGCTTCCACACGTCTCCGATGTTATCTACAACATACCTCTGTCGTGCGCGGCCGGTCCGACATAGGGCAAAACTGGGCGCTGTTTTAATGAGTGCGCTTTGGAACATAAGCGATCTATACGTACCGGTACGGGCAGTTAGCTCCCCCTGCACTGACGGCTGCGACAGCGAAAGTTGTTTACCTTATCTGGAGAAAACGAAATTCATATCGAAGGCGAAGACAAAAACAGAAATTATCTAGGCATTGTACATCACCAAAGGGGGCGACAACTGCGTTATTTCACCTTTATCACTATCAAGGACAGATAGAATTCTTAGACGGGCATATCCAGACTCTCCATGGTTTCAATGTACACGTGGAATTGGTATTTCTTTAGTAATGAATTCTTTGCTGTTTTAACTTGTTTGCTACATTGAAGACTCTTATAAGTCCCCTGTTTTCGCGAAACAAACCCAGTTGGAAGTTTTTCACTTTTATGTGCGCCTTCGTGTTCTCCTCCCGTCCTGTCTTCTCCGCTCAGTTTTGCCATTATGCACTAACTAGCCCGACATCATGTCTTACTTCGAGATTCTAAGCTCAGATAAGCCGGCAGCTGAATAGACACCATAACATTCACCGCCATCGTTAACACGGCGAAATGGCAAGGAGAAAAGAAAACTAAGCTAATGAAGAGTGTTCGTGAAGTATAAGGACGGGGCGACTTTGGCAAAGTCGTAGCCTATCGCGAAGGCATTCAAATATTCACCTCCGTCAGAGTGCCAGGATCAAGACGGTCCGATGCACAGCCTAGCTGTTGCCTCTCGGCACTAAGTGCGGGACCCCTAATGAGCGCACTTAAATATCCGCTGACCTAACGGGGAAGTCAACGGCAACCGTATACAGTTAGTTGACTGGACCGATCTTGCTGCACAGAAAGACTGGCGAGGCCATGCATGCTGCATCCTGCAATAAGGTGGCGTGGAGATTGCTGCCACACACACCCCGCCCTCTTCCCCCACATAAGAGCACATTCTGGGCCGCAGGTTCCGTCTCTCTCTCTCTCTCTCTCTCTCTCTCTCTCTCTCTCTCTCTCTCTCTCTCTCTCTCTCTCTCTCCCTCTCTGTGTGTGTGTGTGTGTGTGTGTGTGTGTGTGTGTGTGTGTGTGTGTGTGTGTGTGTGTGTGTGTGTGTGTGTGTGTGTGTGTGTGTGTGTGTGTGTGTGTGTGAGAGAGAGAGAGAGAGAGAGACTTCATTTCTTTTAAACAGTTCGCAGAAGGCTTCAAAACTGTCATGCATGTGGAAAGACAAGCAACGCCAGCGGCACGCAGGGCAGGCTCACTTGAATCACGTCAGCAGAGAGGACACTTTCTTCGGAAGGCCCGTACTCTGCGATTAGCAATAAAATGAATCGGGCACCACAATACACTGCGGAACCAAATCCCGCGTCCAGTAAAACGGGCACCGAGAATAACGACATCTAATTTTCGTTTACAAGAAAAATCGGGTGTATGGCTCTCTCGGGCCATGGTGATATTTGTTCGCCAGCGAAGGACGCCTTTGTCGCTGAAAGATTGGGTTTCAAAGTGACACATTTCTGTCCCTGCCGCTCGAGTAAAACTGGCGACTCCTTCCATGCCAACCCTCCTCGTCCTTCCAGGGCTTCCAGGTTGCCTACCCTCTGGGTGGTTTCCGTGGCCATCGCCGACGCGTTGAGCCTTCTCCCGTCTACTTAGGGCCGGTAGTGACCGCAGATACGAATCGCGAAAGCGAATTAACTAGAATAATGAGAATGGGGTAGAGCGCATGTGGCTGGTTCTCTCAGTCCACGAAAGGCTGGCTAAAAATATCCCTCAACAGAAAAGTATATAACAGCTGTATATTTCCGGTACTCACCTATGGGGAGAATAACGAAATTATTTCAGCTTAAGTTAAAGACAACGCAGCGAGCCATGGAAAGGAAAATGATCGGTGTAACGTTAAGAAACAGGAAGAGGGCAGAGTGGGTGAGGTAACAAACTCGGGTTAATGACATCCTAATCGAAATAAAGAGGAAGGAAGACAACTGACAACTGCGAAGACAACTGATGGTCGTTAAGAGCAACGGACTGAATTCCAAGAGAAGGCAAGCATAGCAGAGGGTGGCAGAAAGTTGGACGGGGTATGAGATTAACGAAAAAGATGCTGCAAGCGCAATTCATGTAATGTGTTAATTCTCCTTACTGTTCCGCTCCCCTCAATAATTCCCGTAGCGCCAGAGGGAATTCGGCATAAAAAACATATAAATAAATAAATAAATAAACACATAAATAAATAAATAAGTAAATAAAGTATATCGGTACAGAGGCCATTTTCAATTAGTCCTTACTGCTCATTTAATCCTTAAAGTCGCGCCACCGCTCAAAATGCGCAGTGCTTGGGCTCCTTCGATGTCACGGATTGATCAAGACAAAGGGCTTCCCCAATGACTTCCTATCTGCTGTCTTGCGCCAGGCCACACGCGTTATCCCGGTAAACTCCCTGAAACAGGAGGAACAGCTTTGCGGCCTCTTCCGAACGTGGTAGCAGCTGCGGCTAGGGCGTCTAGGCCTTCCGTCACAACAAGCACGCCTTCTATGCATAGAGCAGAGCTAGTCAGTGAACTGCCTCGAAGGTGCTGTTTACCTGAACGAACGCAAACGCCCTCGGAAAACCTTCGCAAGTCAAAGTACTTCGCAAAAGTGCCTGTTTTCAGTCGTTTCCTTTCTTTTTTTTTTGCCTTCTTTCTTTCTTTCGTCATCTATTCGGAAATATACAGAGACTTTCGTATTTATCTGTCAAGTTTTTTTAAAAATGCACGTACGCAATATACTGGCCTAATCGAAAACTACCACCCCTCCGAAAGTAGCATTTTATCGTGCACGTTCCTTTGGAAGTAACTGAACATAAGTACCTGCTTTCGTTTTCTATAGAATTAAGGACAAACAGCTTTCGTTGCTTTCGGTTTTATTAGAGTCTTCAATTCCACTTTGCAGGACGTTCACACCGTGGTGGTCCAGTCACCCGCACCGGGTGCCTTCATGCAGCCATCGGGCCCTGGTGTCGGTCAGCCGTCGCTCGCGGTCAGCGCCACTGCGCCGCCCTACCCCGCGATGTGAGCAACAACGCAGGGCCACCACGGGCAGCCAACAGAAGGCGCGGAGTGTGCTCCAGAGCATCCGGCTCTCCTATCAGTGACGATGTATTGCAAAATAGCGTGTCAAAAATAACTCAGCTCATTTATTATGTGAAAAAGAAGCGAGGCACTGCCATTGTAAGCGTGATCAGTCAGTAGAATGGCCTGTCCTTTTTTTATTTTGATCGTGTTCTTGTGAGGTATTAATAAATAAGTTCGAATACAACGCTTGAGTAGCAATACTGCTACTACTTTCATTGCTCCTACTAACACAATTCGCAGCATAGGTGAATTCTGTCATACAGCAAAGGGGCAAGAAGCTAATGCTGTAATGGTACTCATCGAAATCGCCACTCCTCTTAAGCGAACTTTCACTCTACCTTGCGTTCGGCGCATGACAGTTATGTGCCATAATTCACAACTAATAGTCCCTACTCACGAAATTTTCGCATTTTGCACCAATTTTCAAAAGAAACCAGATACAGTTAAACCTCTTGCAGTTATCGACCGTTCATTAGACACCTGTCTTCCTTAGCCGAGGGACATGAATTAAAGTAATGAAATCGCCTTCTGCGTCACAGCGGAATTATAACGTAAAGTGTTACGACTTATGGACGCCGTCCATGACTAGTTCGGCCACGGCAAATGAAAACGTAAGAGTTGCATGCGTGTTCGATCTCATCATGGTTTCAAGTATTTTTCATCACCATAAAGTATTAATTTGCTCTTCTCTGGCAGCCAAAGAAGGTTTGCCTTCTAGACTCCACAACTCAATCCACTCCAGGCTCCATAGCTTAGCTCTGCGAATTTCCTTCTGCAAGAAGGAACGTTTGATCGTTTGAAAGTACGCCACATGTCCAACCTTCTTGGACAAAAAAAATTTAAATATTGAAATATTGTAAGGCATTGTTATCGAAATATAGAAGGTAATGAATGGTCCATTCTTGCGATGTGTAGCAAAACCTTTCTTTCAGAGTGTTTCCACCACTCGCATAGAGCAGTTAAGACGTAGAAAACCAATGGGAAACGCTTTTCACGACAGCAAAAACGTTAATATACCAAATTTAAAGCATGCTAATAGAAGATCTGCGGATACGTGGATTGTTACAGTGAAGTCTTACAATATATGAAAAAGTTTCGTCCATAAACTGGCTCCCGTTTAAAAATGCTTTCGTGCAGCTTTTGCTATGGTTCATAAGCCACGAACACACTCACAAATGACTTCATTTTGTACAATCATCATCATCATCATCATCATAAGCCTGACTAGACCCACTGCAGGGCAAAGGCCTCTCCCATGTCTCTCCAATTAACCCTGTCCTTTGTCAGCTGCGCCCCCGTATGACTGCAAACTCATCCGCCCACCTAACCTTCTGCCGCCCCCTGCTACGCTTGCTGTCTCTTGGAATCAACTCCGTTACCCTTAAGGACCGGCGGTTATCTTGCCTGCGCATTACATGCCCGGCCCAAGCCCATTTCTTCCTCTTGACGTCGACTAGGATGGCATTAACCCGCGTTTGTTCCCTCACCCACGCTGCCCGCTTCCGGTCTCTTAACGTTACGCCTATCAGTTTTATTTTATTTTACAGGTACTGCCAGCCTTATTATCAGGCCTTAGGCAGGAGTGGACAACACAAATCAACAAATTCAGAAACAGCAAAATCAGCAAACAAGATACAGGACGCTGAATGATAAATCAGAACAAAAACAGAAACACAAGATAGTATTTACAACATGAGTGTCATTTTGATGAGGGGGAGCCACATGTCACTCAGGACTTACGCGCAAGTGCGCAGAGGAATGAGGAAACCGTTGGGCAGTCAACTGTGTCGGCGGGTAATGCATTCCAATCGCAAATAGTGCGCGGAAAATAGGAATTTTTAAATGCGTCCGTCCTGCACGAAAAATCCAGGACTTTTTTGGTGTGATATGAGCGCGTAGATCGGCGGTTAGCTGGCAGAATGTATGAACTTTTGTCTATTCCCAATTGGTTATGATAGAGTAAATAGAAAAATTTCATCCTATCCCGGTAACGTCTGAATGTGAGACTTTCCAGTTCTGCAGCTTCTAGAAGTAATGATGGGGACGTGCGCCAGCTGTATGAGTTAAAGATGAACCTAGCTGATTTTCTTTGAACTTTCTCAAGTTTGGTAATATTAGACTGTGTATGTGGATCCCATACAATCGCGGCATACTCTAGGACGGGTCGGATAAATGTTTTGTAGGCTAGGATTTTAATTTCAGGTGAAGCGTTCCCTAACGTACGCCTTAAAAAGCCAAGTTTCTTCATTGCTCTATTGTAGGTGTGTGTTACATGTTCATTCCACCTAAGATCTGATGAAATTATTACTCCCAAGTATTTGTAACTGGAAACGACAGATAAGCACTGGTTGTTAATGTTATAAGCAAATGATAACGGGTTCTTTTTGCGTGTAACGGTCATTGCCACAGTCTTTTTAAGATTAATAGTCATTTGCCATTTCGTGCACCAAGTTTGTATTTTAGATAGGGAAGTGTTTAAAACTGCCTGGTCGTTCGCACTACGTATTTCATGATATAGGACGCAGTCGTCTGCGAAAAGTCTGATCTTGACGTGAATGTCACTGACGATATCATTTATGAAGATCAGAAAGAATAGCGGACCTAAAACTGAGCCTTGTGGAATGCCCGAGTTTACGTTTGCGGAAGAAGAAGCTGCATCTTTAACTTGAACACATGGCTCGCTGCGTTGTCCTTAACTTAAGCTGAAATAATTTCGCTAGCCTCCACTTTTCTGCCCTGTAGGTCAGTACCGGTAAGACACAGTTGTCGTACACTTTTCTCTAGATGAATATCGGTAAACTGCCATTTATGATCTAAGAGAACCTACCCCTCATGTAAAGCCCTCAAGGGCCCCTGAGGTATCTATGATAAAAAATATGCACTCCACCCCATTCTTATCCTTCTAGTTATTTCCCTCTCATGATCCGGATCAGCTGTCACTACTTGCCCTAAGTAGACGTATCCCTTTACCACTTCCAACACCTCGCTTCCAATTGTGAACTGCTGTTCCCTTGCTAGACTGTTGAACATTACTTTGGTTTTCCGCATGTTAATTTTTAGACCCACCGTTCAGCTCTGCTTGTCTAACTCTTTGATCATGCACTGCAGTTCATCTCCTGAGTGACTAAGCAAGGCAATGTCATCAGCGAATCGCAGGTTATTTAGGTATTCTACATTAACTCTTATCCCTAACTGTTCCCCATCCAGGCCTCGGAATACCTCCTGTAAAAAGGCGGTGAATAGCATTGGCGAGATCATGTCTTCTTGCCTGACGCCAATCCTTACTGGAATTTTGTGGCTGACTTTATGGAGGACTATGGTAGCGGTGCAGTTGCTATATATATCTTCTAATATTTTGACAGACGGCTGTTCTACACCTTGATTCCGCAATGCCTGTATGACTGCTCAGGTTTCCACTGAGTCGAATGCTTTCTCGTAATCAATGAAGGCTATATATAGGGGCTGGTTATATTCTGCACATTTTCCTATCACCTGATTGACAGTGTGAATATGGTGTATTGTGGAATATCTTTTACGAAAGCCTTTACGAAAGAATCGTATTTAGGTATTCTCCAATAACTCTTATCCCCCACTGTTCCCAATTCAGGCCTCGGAATCCCTCCTGTAAACATGCGGTAAATAGCATTGGCGAGATCGTGTCTCCTTGCCTGACGCCCTTCCTTATTGGAATTTTATTGCTATATATATATATATATATATATATATATATATATATATATATATATATATATATATATATATATATATATATATATATATATATATATATATATATATATCAGTATTTTGACATAAGGCTCATCTACACAGATTCCGCAATGCCTGTATGACTGCTGACTTTCCACTGAGTCGAATGCTTTATCGTAATCAATGAGGGCTACTAAGAAATCAAGGCTACTAAGAAAGGTGGAGTCGCGAGAAAGTTCGTGCAGAAATGCTTCAACTGTCGCATTTTGTGCGACGTGAAATCAGTTGGAAATTACCTCAAGACGAACAGCACTTAAGAGAAAATGATATTAGGACGTTTAGTTTAGTTCAATGTTGAATGTAGGGGAATCCTTCATGTTGGAGAAGACTTCAGCGAAGGAGTAATTATACACCAGTATTACCGCACCGGGACGAACTTTTCTTCAACTGCGAATTTCATGAGTAAGCCAGAGTAAGGCAGTGCTCAGGTGAATGCTAATGAGTGATTATTCTCTTGAGTGCTTATAATTTCAGGACTTGCCTTGGGAATGTCCCGAATAGCGTGCATACTCTGCTACATTGTTTCCCCTTCCCACGTGCACAGCAGCATACTTAGTCGGCCTCCCTACCTTTCTGTCATCTGTTTCTCACTCTCTCGTCCCAACCGGCCAAGACAGAAAGGCTCTAGGGCGACTATTTCAGCACATACCCAGATATGTTTCCGCGTCCGGGCTGACATGACATGAGCTGCCGTCTGCATACCGTGTGACGTCATGTCAGGAGCAGCCCACCATTCACGCGAAACAAATACCCGCGCGCCCTTCCTTCACGGCTCTGTGCACTCGAGGCTCACAGCTGCTGCGTTCGTTGCCAAGGCCGAAACCCCTCTACGCGCTCACAGCTTCCGGCGTGCAGTGTTACTGCGCCGTATCGTCGCCTCATAGCGGACTCGAAGTGCGCACAACGCTCAATTGGAGCAGCGGCAGCACAGCTCGTCTAAGTAAACGCAGAAGATGGTTACTAGCACGTTTGTGAGTCGCGCAGTAATAGTTGCGCCCTACGTCGCCGAGTGCAACTAGTGTCGGGCAGTGTTGTTCTGGTGCTAGCCGGTGCTCCATGTCCGTGAAACGCGTCTTGCTGGTAGTCGGCGTGGTTGCCCTGATTATTGTATCGTGCCTTGTCGGCCTTTACATAGCGGCACTCCTGCGACGGCAAGGGATATTTCCGCGAAGAAATCGAAACATTCAGGTAAGGTTCTAGTCTGAATTCCAATAAGCTGATTTAGATCGATAGATAGGCATTTTCTCTTGGTTTTCTTTTTTTCTCCCTCTAAGCTTGGCATGCTAACCTTCGCGATCTTCCAACCATCCTTTATGTTTACGATGATCGATAACGGTTCGCCGGTGTCGAAAGCATAATGTTGTCAATTAATTTCGTGAGCGCAGCCGCAGAAACCTTTCGAAGCTGGAGTGCGACTGTTTTTTATCACCAGGCGCATTCTCCTTGTCAGTAAGAATCGACGCCGATAATACGCATCATCATAATATCGCGTAGTGCTCTTGTCAAGCTGTATTTAGACTGCTTTATCCTAAATAAAACTGGGCAAACCAGATAGTATCAAACATTAGAAAATTGTCCGAACATTATACTAATGCTATGGTTTAAATGATATTACAATGTTCCAATCATAATTAGAAAACAACATAACCCGTATACTTCAAGCGCTGCGTCTCGAAGGTTTTTTTTTTTTTTTTCAGTGCTAAGAGAGTAATGATTCTCTTCGCCTAGCAGAATTCCGCACATAAATCTCCCAGATTGTACCTGTTATCGGTTTCATATAAAGTGCTAAAATTTCATTACAAAACGGTATCACCCGTTCATCACTACCGCTCAAAACATCCTCATGGTTGGGTATATATAAGGTGTGTTCTGATAAGGACGGTAATCGAAGTCCGATGAACATTTTCTTGTTTTCTTTGAAATTTTTATATCTGATGTTCAAATGTGTTGTCACAAAGGAATGGTACATAGTTTTGAAATCTAACTGTTTAGTACTGGACAAAACGAAAATTCCAAACATTATCGTCTACTTATAGTTCTGCCTTCGTGCATTCATAAACCCTGTTGGAATAGAGCTTGCGTACTTGTGGATAGACTATTCGCTCGCATTATTTTAATAGCAATAAAGGCGTTTCAGTTTCAAAGTTACCACACTCGATTCCCAAGTTCACGTTGTTTTTTCGTGCTCATAACCAACTTCAAATATTTTTACGGCGAAAGCCACATCGTTTCGGCAAAACTTGCCTGTGCCGAAGGCGCACGTGGCACTAGCGTCGCCAACACATGTACAAAGTCATCATATTTCTGCGACCAAGGCACCTTCTTGGCAGATTTGACAGTACTACACGCACAATGTACATCTGTACATAACATTTCGCGCACCATTCTTATAACTTTCATTAAAGTAGCTACGCTTGATCTAAACGCTATGAAAGTTTCAGCTAAGCGTTTTATAAATCTGGTTGCAAGTCAAACTGCCATGAAATACTTTTGGACTACGCCAAAATTCTGGCTCCCATTAACCCGACGTAGAGAAGCCACGCGAAGAAGCAAACGTATCCCTGCTTTTGCTTATGAAAAGGCTTACAAGCAAAAACAGGCTTCCAAGGTATTTTCTAAGCTGTTGCCATTGTGTTAACTAAAATGCAACCACATGCCCTCAGTTCGAAGTTGAATTCACGACAGTTAATGTCTTTAACAAACAATATCCAGTAATGGTAACAGAACGAATTACGGTCTGCATTGAGCCTTTAATTCTATAGTGTAAAACAACACAATTCAACACTTTTTTCTTGACCTAAAGTTACCGGGTACTATAGTCTTTCACGAAAATTTTAAAGAAAATCAGTGGTGTTGTATTTTTTCTTAATCTCCCTGAAAGTTCGTCTTTTCTCTTCCAAATACTTTGCGTTCCAGATGATTTAAGCGCCTAATTAAACGTCATCTGACCAGTCTAGAACTACAAAGTTCGTCCAACTGCAGTAAAAAGGATAGATTAATACTGAGAAAAAATTGCAGACTAAAGTGCTTACTGCGTCTTGTCCCACTATTGCATTGCCCTTATTAGAATGCCCTACTTTTTAACAACGTTTGCGACTGTTTTGCTGCGAAATTATAGGAGCCAAAAAGTATTTTTTCGGTGCTTGAAATAGAAAAGTTTGCATACAATTACTGAAGATATATTCAAAATCCACACAATTTCACTCTTCTTTTCGCAAGGAGCCGAACAAGTGATGTCGCGAAATAGTGAACATGACGTTTTCCACCTCATTGGATATAGGATTTGCCCATAATACATGAAAATTTCACAGGAAACAAAAATGGTCATGTGACCCGATTACCGTTTTTATCTCAACACTCTCGCAAACAAGAGAACTGTCAGGAGGTGAAAGTATGGACTGCATGAATTTTCTGCATTTATGCGCTCTCATGTACCCTCATTGACCCCTCACAAAGCGTTGATTGAACCTGTGCGCCCTCCTAATTAGCAGGTGGCACAAAATGGTGACTTTTCCCCTTTAGCGAAAATTACAACAATGTTGTTTAAACGTTTATTTATTGTCAGGAAAAGACTACTGCGACGTTTATTTGGAACTTTTCAGAAATGCTAGAAAATAACCGATATTAAGAACAGTTTTAAAATTTTGACCAAAACCAACAAAAACGTTGCCTTAACGTTTCGCTGCTACCTGGTAAATGTAAAACTGTTTCTTGAAGCCTTAATTTTAAACGAAATGGTCTTTGTCGATACAGAGGTTGTTTTTTTTTTACGAGGTACTTTTCGAAGCCGTTTTTCCAATACTCTCTAAGTACACACTGTCTACAGAGGCTTAAAGTTCTGTTTTTCTTTCCACAATAAGGATTTCGAAAGCTCCGCGTTTTTCTCATCGTCAGAGGCTTTCCTTCATACTACCTAACTTTGTATCATACGTCACAATTTCATGACAAGCCCGAGCTGCTCGACTGATTCTGTAAATTCGCGCCAACTGTTCATCATGGGAGCAGTGGTGCTTCAACCAGCACTGTAATGACCGATGCGAACACAGCAGGAGTCAGCGGCAAACTGCCTATTTAGCAAAACGAACGAGGTTAGGCGCAGACGGTCACGCGGGGACAAGGCGCCGAACGAAACAATGTGCTCAAGCCATACACGGGGCACTACACGCGAAGTGGACCATGCAGCGGCAACAGTACCGTGGTACACAGGCACCTCGTGTACCGTATTTCCGTTAACTTTTAGTGAAGTACCGGGAGCCCGCGCGCCCTCAGTGCACCGAGCAACGGCGCGCTTGATCGCGGAGGCCGCGGAATGAGCAGATCACCCTGAGGGCGCCAGATGTATTGTTACACCATGGCACTGGTGTAACCTTGATGGAAAATTTATCAGCGAGGGCCCGAAATCCGCCTTGTACGGTAAAGCCCCTTGAGTCCTATTTTTTTTTCTTTCATGAAGGGAGGATGTCGAGTGGGCGAGGGCTCTGTACTTATTAGGAAATCGGAGGGTACACGGCGGTTACACGGTACACGACACGATACAGGAGTCTAATGATCACATCGACATGTTATCACATGCGCTTACAGCGGCTTGGTCTAGATTCCCTAGGCGAACTTTTCTCTCCCTGCAAGTGTATTGTCTTTCATAGACGTTTTTTTATCATCATCATCATCATCATCACCATCCAACCCACCTCGTTGCTCCGCACCCATCTTGAGGCTAAGATAACTTCGCGATATCTATACCCCGCTTCAGTGTCAGCAGGGTCCAAAAAAAAAAAAGTCACGACCAGCCGCACCAAGCACAGCACCGTGAAGCGAGGCTGTAGTGGTGACTGAGTTAGTCTTCATTACAACGGGGCTGGCACGAAGGCCTATTTACGGGCGAGAAGTGGGGCCAGAAAATAAACGTGAGGTCAGTGCTTGCCTCGCGTGCAAATTCCCAGTGGGACAGCAACGTCGGTACAAGGACCACGCGCGCCGTTACCCGGTGTTGTTAAATCACGGTATGCGGTGACATGGGGTGCTTTTTCCTGACCTCATGGTAGCCGAGGCCATCCCAAAACATGTGCAACACTGTAGGCCAGTGGTAGAACAGCCGAGGCCTCTCTCAGGTTGCACTGCTTAGAGTCATCGAATGAGTCGCGTCTTACCAAGCGCGCGGCGCTAACCACGGGCTGCTGCTAGAGTTACTGCACAGTACCATGCCGAGTTGCGCGTTTTACGCTATATTGTTCCCCTAAGCATCCAAATTGTGAAGGAAAGCCGCAGCTCTTCGATGCAGGAGGCGGACTTGGTGGAGTGGTTACACTATAAGTGCAGGCTCAAACCGCTTGATTCTGGCTGCCGAACTTGGTTTATTCTAGGCATACGGGTTTCTGTTTGGAATGGAATGACAGAGCTTGCTAGTAATGCGTCGGCTGCACCAAGGCCTATCAGTTGCAAACATATTCGCCATGTAGTGGATGAGTGGCGCCATCTGTTGTAAACTTTTTAAAACAGAACAGCGTGCACTTTGACAGGGACTACGAGGAAGACACGACACAGACGAGCGCTGACTTGCAACTGATGTTGATTGCTTGGAACGAGGCACATATATACAGTTCCAACAAAACCTGTCAAAGTGCGCGCTGTTCTGTTTTAAAATGGCTTACCAACTCGACCAAACATCCGTTTCAACTGTTGTGAACACCACAAATCATGAACGTTTTCGTTTTAGCAATCGGCGAACACTTGTGTAAAAATTGCGCGCATTGATAAGAATACATCGGTTTCAGTGAACATGTGCTGCCGGACAAAAAAAAAAAAAGTGCCGCACAGCACAAGAGCAGTAGGTGTACGAATGGGCTGTCAGCAACGGTCTAGTGCTAAGCGAAGCGAATGAGATGGGTTTTCCGCAATGCATGGATGCTTTCAACCACGTGACCGCGTTCAGCCAATAGAGGTGCGAGCAGCGCCGTGTAAACAAAAGTGCAACTCTGCGTACTTATACAGTCACTCTAGCTGCCGCTGCCCAGCACTTCGTCTGTGAATAGCTTGATTCGAAAGCGTAATGGAACATGCGAGAGAAACGCTGATATTGATTTATTGTTATTGGTTATCTGCAGCTGTGTTTAATAAAGGAATAAGGGCTGCCAAGGAGGCGAGCGCCTCAAACTGAGGAGTTTTCCATGCGAAAAGCGTATCTGCATTTACGCCCTCGTGAAAGATATATCCTCTGTGCTTCCCCCTTAGCGCGCGCGCGCGCACACACACACACACACACACACACACACACACACACACACACACACACACACACCTCCTTTTTTCACCTTGTCCCGTCTGTAGCGCTTTGAATTCTTTCTATCATGAACTAACTGGCCCGGCTGACTCCCCTCTTAGGACAGTCTGCGAGGGCAAGCTAGTGTTCCTGTATGAAACGCTAAGACAAGCGGACTGTCTTGTCATGTGTCGGAGGAGGATGAGGAGGAAAAGCTTTATTAAGGTGAAGTGGAGTTGAGCGAGCTTATGGGTGGGGCCTCCACCAGGGCTCCACCGTCCTGAGCTGCCCTGTGGACCTGTGGTATGAGGACCCGTTGGTCCTCCAAGTTATCGCAGGTCAGCAGCGCCTCCAAGCGCTCAAAAGAAGTGTTTTCCGTCGAGTCCAAATAGGAATAATTACCGATTCCTCTTTATAGTCTATGCCGGCAAGCACTGCGGACTTGCCTCGCCATCTGCCGGAGGAGAAAGAAACCGAAAGGAGGTAAAGCGTGGCGTCCGAGACCGGTGGCTAACTTTGGGCTATGGTGCTTTGGGCCAACGTCATAGATAAGGAGACAATTGGAAAACTTGCTCCAGGGATGCAGTCCCAATACGGTCCCCGCTTTAATCTAAAAAGACTCATATAGACGCGAGCGCTATCTCTAGGCTTGTGTCAGTACCACGTCCATTGTGCCACGCCCGTTGACTGCGCTTGATCACGTGGCCAGTTTGGTATCTGGTTTAGGCTGGCTCTAGCCTCGCATTGTCCGCGCCGGGTGCGGCTGCTTCTGGCCGCGCGTCGCTGTTTATGTTCACTGCTTGGATTTCGTCTACGTATTGATAAGTTCACGTGCGCTCTACACCTGGGCTCTCAGGCCGAAACTGAAAGCCCTTCTTTCCGTGGTTCCACATGATGAAATCGAAGAAACACGACGTGTCGCTTGCCTCCTCGTAGTGCGGCTTGATAAAATTCTTCACGTGGGAAATATGCGGCTGCGCAAAGTAGTTTGCAGGTCAGCGTGGCTACAGCTGAAGTCGCTGTAGCAGCACCAAAATTTTGCGAAGTGCGAACCCCTTAGTGCTCACAATGCAGCAGAGACTGCCATAGAAACGCACCTTATTAGGAGACTTTCCCTCAGCTTCTTTCAACAGTTCTGTTAAGGAATAAAAAAATGAGTTATTGACACTCTCAGAAGCTGCCCAAGGGCAGCTTTTTTCTACGATTCCTCCATCTGTAGTGCTAGATGGGAAATAAACTGATTTGATTTGATTTGATCAAGAGGAAGACATGGGCTTGCGAAAGGCCTATAAAGCGTAAACAAGATAACCGATGGACGCTAATGGTAACGGACTGGATACCAAGAGTAGAAGCGGGTGGCAGAAGTATAAGTGGGCGGATAAGATAAAGAAGTTTGCGAGGATAAGGCAGCCGCAGCTGGCACAGGACAATGTTAATTGTAGTAGTGTGAGAAAGGCCTTTGTCTAGTCAGGCTGATGATGATGTCGACTGTTGATTCGTCATTACTTGAGGCTCGAGTTGCCCGCATCACACCAGAACCCCTCCGATGTTCGAGACAAAATTTGTTGATCAGTCGAGAGAAGTCGCGTGACTTTGTGACGTCATCACAACCAGCCCTCGGGTTTGTGAGCAACCTAGGTTTCTAGACAAGAGCTCAGACAAAAAAAAAACTGTGATATGTGTAAATGTCAGCACTGTCACAGCATAGCGGGTACATTCTACTGCAGTATAGTAGTCCGAGTATGGCGGTTGATGGACTGAAAATTGCAAACAAACTGACGCGTGTTTGCCTGTCAACGCGCCGCGCGAACCATACAGCGGCGCCGTCGGGTAAAGTTGCGCGGCGCTGCCGCTCCCGCTGCTGAGGGCGCCACTGACGTAGGTGTCGAGGCGCACTGGTGCGAATGCCGGCGCGAGGATGGGAGCGCTGTTATTCGCTCGCGGGATAACTGCTACTAAGCATGAATCGTACAAACTCGTTATATTTACTCGTAAAGCAGACATCCTCTAAGCATAACAGGTGATCACGTTAGTTGTTAGCCAGTAACACCAACGCTATGACATGTTATGTGAGGCACTTTCAAGATACGTGGGCATGGCTCGAAAAACTACATGACTGCTCCGCTAGCGTAAGTGGTTATAGTACAGTTACAATGCTAGTCTACGCTGCGCTAAAACAAAACTTAAGAAGAAAGGCACCAACATTTATTTACACATTTCACAACAGCCGCTGTGCTACAAGAGTAGCTACTTTTACAGCTTCATTACTTTTCGTGAGAGTGGCTTCTGCCGAAACAGCGGCTTATACAAATCATTCTTGTCTGTTATCGAACAGGCGTAGTTCACCAGCAGCGGTCTGATGAATCTAGTTGCCACAAGTAGAGAAAAATGTTCACGGTGACTGCTGTCACTGAAAGGGCACTTCAGCAGCCTTGATTTACAGATGGCTGGAACAGCTGCATCTGTCAGGTTCTTCAGTGGATTTTCAAGTCGTGGGTTTTCTTTTAAGCTTGTCTCCACAAACAGCCGCAGCGTGTCTAAGACATAGAGTAATTCGTCAGATGGGTAAAGCAGCCCACCACGGTCCTGTTCTCGCGTGAACTGCTCGAGTGGGTTACCAGTAGGTGGCTTGGTTGTGAGTAAACAGCACTGCTCACATTCCATATGTTCACTTATCACACGAGCAATGTAGCCACCTACATAGAACGTGGCCGACAGCTGCAATGTAGGTAGAGAAGCAGGGACATGCTGCACGTCTAAGCGTCCCAAGATTTCCAAAGCAGCCTTTGGAAGCTCATCGATCCTCCCAAGTGCACATAGCCCTGCAGTCCTAAGTCCAGTGCTGTGGTGACTCTCATGATATAGCACGTTGCTGTGTTCAGATGTCGCGGCAATTCCCGTCTTCAAGACTTTTTCTAGTCCTGAGAGGACTGACCGCACGTCAAGTTGGTCGTTGCATCCCAGTGACCGCCTCAGGGTTCCAAACAGCGCTTCAATCGGGTCACTGCTGAATTTCCGCGTTAGTACAAAACAGAACTTCTCCTCAGCTAACAGATAGCGAATGCAGCAAGCAGTCGAGTATGTTGTGAGCAGAAGGGCCTCGTACGTTTCGGCTGTGAAAAAGGCACGAGGATAAGTTGCATCTTTCTTCAGTTGGTCGATATATAGCGGAAATGTAACTTCCAGCCATTCCAGCCTAGAATCATTTTTGTCGTCAAAGTGCCTGACGTCAGGGAAATTTTGCTCGATATGTTGGTACTTGTTGCTGGTGTCGTGCAGTAGGAACCACCGATGGATGTTCTTCATAAAGAGTATTGTGGGTCCCGCATAGGCAAATGATGAATGGCAGCTTTGTCCTGCGTGCTCTTTCAAAAACTCCAGAGCAGATGTAATGCCTGGAGAAAAAACTTCGACAGCTCGTTTGACGTTCATTTTTTCAATATTGTTCGGAAAAACATGTTTTCTGGTTAGGCTCCTCACAGGTTTTACAATCCAATCTTTCTGCATCTCGTAGAATTTCTTCAAGTGAGATGACGAAACCTCGCCTTTCTTTCCAAGGTCGCGTGCAAGGAACTGAGAGCGGATGTTTTTCAAGACGTGGCAATAATCAAAGCTTAAAAAAAGCAGCCGATCAGGATTACACGGATGCTGTATCCTGTACGTGAGGAATCCGCCGCAGAGGTCCTTCATGGCACTCACGTTTACTTTATGGTTGTCGCTCACAAGGCGCACCACCTTGAAGCCTGCCTCTTCAACCTTAGTGAGAACATATCACATCAATTTGGACAGCTGTGCGCCATTCAGTCCTTTCGTAAAAAAGTACGATGCTGGTATTCTGTATGAAGTAGACAGGCCGTTAATTACAAAACAAAGCAAGGAATTTGCCAGTACCGGCGCACTGTCAAGATCGGTGGCCACACCCATGTCCACATGGCCTACGAAGCTATCTTGCTGCTTGTTGTACTGCAACCTTGGCTTTATTCGCATCTCGTCGACGATGAGAGAACATACTCTGGACTGCGGCGATTCAAGCTTGTCAAGCTCTGCTTTCAGCCGGGCTTGTACCAAGCGACTAAAACCTGTCTCTCCAGAGGTACTTCCAATGAAGTTTTGTAGTGTGTTCCTACTTGGAAGCTTCAACAATTTTTCCTTTCGGACGTGCTCATAGGCCTTTGTAGAAAGATGCCTAAGTACAATGCAGTGTCGCACTACATCTTCAGACCATGTTGGCATTTTTCGCTTGAAATTGACAACTTGGTTGAGCAGGAAAACTGCAGCAATGTTTTTTTCTTCCGCTTGTTCCCGGATATATGTTATATCTCCAAAATTACTGTCTTCTTTAAGCCTTTTCAGCTCCATTTTATATTTATCTACCGTGGTGCGAAGCCTCTCTATTTGCTTTTTTAAGTCTCTCTCCTTCCTCTTCCACTTGATTCTTTCCACTGCCAGCCAGTAGGAAGATCTGATGTCAGCTTGCGTTGTTTTGTCGGCGCGGACAAGTTCTTCTTCATGCTTTGTACAAGTGGCTCTTGATTGGTGTTGCGTCACTTCAAAATAGTTGACACTTGTAGTTGGAGCGGCTTCAGAGACCTCACTGTCAGCATCAGACGCCGGCATTTCCACGTTCGTGCTTTCGTCATGCTTCATGAGTTTTTTCGCTGGCTCATCTTGGCTATGGTGATGCTGAAAAGCTGCTCTTTTTCTTCCGCTTACACTGTGCCTCTCCTTCAATACATGGTTTGCATGTGACGTCACGTCCGGCGGCGCGCGCTGCGGCGGACATGTTGGTGCAGTCTGTGCGGAGTTGGTAGAGTGCGTATCGCACGCGTTTCCTCGCTAGTGGTAACACGTGCAATTTTGTTGCCTTTTGTGTGGCATGCCGCCGCTTCTCAGTAAGCAGCCTTTAGACGCTACCTACCGCTTAGATCTTACGGGGTTGGAGCGCGTTCGGTATGCGGAAAAAGTGCGTCTCTGCGATAATATCGACCCGTTCATGCTGCGGCCGGGAACGGACACAAGCGATGTCGACATATTTCCAGAGATTTGTTACGGTGACATCGTCAATTACCTTGCTTTTTCTGCAAGCTTTCTGACCCTTGAAGAAATGAAGGCGTTTAAGTTCACCGAGGCGCATAATTATTTCACTAGCGGCTGGGTGAAGGGACTGTCGGCAAAACAGCTGCAAGGGGACAAGGTGCTTCTACTTGGAGAGGTAAGCCGCAGGGCATTGATCTTTGTAAGGATTAGAGTAAAGAAATAACGGTTATTAAATCCACAAGTGACTGAGTGTAGGCAATCACTCAGTAAAGTTATAAAAAGAACTGTTTACAAACTGTCAGGCTAGTGATTCATTTCTTCATATGTACTGAACCTGGACGACTTCAGATTAAATTGCGAGTTATTCTATTTTTATGGGCATATGAAAGGAACCGTTGCTGGTTTATCTTAGTTTGGAAACCCAGCAAGTTATTGCGCAAAAAAGAAACGGTCATGCGTGGAGAGATTGTTATCGCTCGCTACAGATTTGTCGACCAACAATTTAGGTCTCGCCTGTCGCGTCGCGCACTATGGCCGGCATTAAGTGATCAAGCTCATCGCTGTTGCCGTTTTCGACGGTCCGGTAGCGCGACAAGATCGACAGTGACTCCTCAGCCTGACACTCCGCTTGAGCCGCGCGTTTCTGGGTCCGTCGTCTTGCCGCGCGAGCGTGGCGACCGGGATCACCATGTTTTGCGCTGTAGCCGAGCAAAAGCGTAGGGGCCCAGTCCGGGTCTGTCTCCTCCCACAGTTTTGACGGCCTGCCTACAAAATGCAAGAAAAATTTGTTTAAAATGAGATTTTCCGCTATGCTTGTACGTCATGCACCTAAATAAACACTGTGCTTATGCAACGGACTTACCTTTTACGAAGTGGGCGCCGCAAACACGTATGCCCGTCCTTTCGGTGTTAAGCTCGGCGCGTTTTATCCGAGCCAGCCACTCCTCCCGTCGCTTCGCGCATAAAGCTTTCGTACGGTCACCTTGATGCTTGATGACCTTTGGAAGACGAAAAAAGTGTGTGTTTGTTGATTTCGCCCAACAAGTGCGGTTGGAGCATCCAACAACAGCGCAGATAACCATCGCAACGCCGTCGAAGTACACCGTACGCGCGAATTGCATCAAGTGCACCACGAACGCTGCGACTGCACCAACATGGCGGAACAGTATCCCAGGGTTCCCAGCTACGGCGTCAGTGCAAGCCATGTATACTCGAGGTTGCAAGTACGACGGGTAGTCACTGAACACTGATGGTACAACTCCCTTTTTCAGACGGCGCCGTTTGCCCTCTGCGAAGTCAGAGATTTTGAAATGTTTGCTGCATACCCTTGAATAGTTGGAAGTGCAGTTAGGTACCCAGTCATCTCTTCGTATTGCTTTCAGCCATTGCTCACGCTGTGCAGCTTCGACGGGGATCTCATGAAAAGAAACGCCGGGCTCCTTCTTTTTACTGTCCGACCGGCACAATGGTACGCAGCAGTATGCCATTGGGAGCTGTAAGAAGAACAATTTCGGTATCAGCTGTTACATTAATTGATTCATCGCGTCCTGCAAACAATTTTTTTTTCTAACTTGAAAAACAAGGAAAACAAACATACGCGTTGCATCTTTCGGTTTCGCTCACTCCAAAGCAATGGTCATAATAGGTAAAGCTTGTGTTTTTATTTTATCAAAGAATTTCACAATTAGCCGATACATTGCAAAAAAAAATACTGCCCTGGAGCACATGTAGCATACCACACAGACGAGCTAACCAGGGAAGAAATTAGCACCGCAGACCAAAGAATACTAGCGCACATTTAATATTATTGCCTTACTGGCGCGTAATAAACAGTTTATGGTGCTGTCGTTATTTTTCACAGGCCTCAATGCGGCTGAATACGAGTTTGGCGGTTTCCGATGCAAGAGAGGGACACAACGATTGAGTTGACAACATTTTAAACTAATATAGCTTTCCATCGTTCGGTTAAGCTCACTTTAAAGTAGCCACCATAACAATAGGTAAATCTTCTGTTTCTATTTTTTCACAAAATTTCACAATTAGCGTATGTTGTAAAAAAAAATGCGCAGGAGCACATCCAACATACTACGCAGACGAGCTAGGCAGAGAAGCAATTAGCATTGGTGGTAGTGGAATTTTTATTAAAAATAATACAAAAAGGAGCATTTGCAGTCCAAAAAAAAACACGTGCACATCCCGAATTACTATTGCAGTACTGACGCGTGCTAAACGCAGCTTTTGTGCCGCCACTATTTTTCACAAGCCTTAATGCAGCTGAACACTACGCAGCGATAGCCGGAAGGATAAATCAAAGCTGGCACTCACCACTTGGTGCAATGCTGTATTCCTGCGGCATCGGAAGGCACAGAAAAGTGGAAGTAAGACCTTGCACACTGCAAAAAAGCCCACGTAACGACGACAGAGCAACAGCACGTGGCACGCGGCTATCCGGGCTGCTGTGGGCGCCCCAACGTCGCTGTCGCCATCTCTCGGCAGCCAGCGGCGTAACTTCTCAAAGGAGGAGGAGCGGCGACGACGGCCGCGGAGCGCGGAGTTGACAGGCACAGAAAGTATAAAGGAGGCTATGCAAACACACACAGAAGTTTCAACAGAAGCTGAAAATCTAATGCTATAGCATTACAATTTTGTCTGCCTTTTCTCGCTTAAGAAACCTGAGCTTTAAATGACAATAGTCTCTTTTTCATTATGACAAAGTATGGTCTGTCAACACAGGCCAACTTTCCTCTGTCGTCAGGGTCCCCTCAAAGAGCTCTGGCTACGAGGCTATTTTCTGTCAGATCGTTACGAAGTCCATACCTTTCTCTGCCTCCAGGGTGCCGACCCCAGCTGCCCAGTCTACCCCGAGCAATGCTGGCCGCAGGCGGCGCAGTACCCAACCCCAGCCCCGATCGCGTACGGGGCTCCCGTCGCCATGCCTCTGACTTCCTCGTGGCAGTATCCAGCGCCCAGCCCATACGCTGCCCAGCAGGGTCCGGCTTCATCGTACCCGGGGCAGCCGTGGACCCCGCAGTACAGCGCCTACCCCGGACAGACTCCCAAGAACACCAGCCCGTTGTTTCCAAATTAGTCTGTGCCCCGCTTGAAGAAAAAAAAGAAGTTGCGCGGTGTGGTAGTGCGTCTACTTTGTAAATATGCAAGTCTTGCTTCCCCGGCACGCAGATCGAGAACGATGCTCCATTTTGCGGTGATTCAACACCTGGCTTAGCGTCGCTTTTACGTTTCTTGTTGACAAGATGCCTATCGCAACAATGACTGCAGCATATTCTATTATATACTGCAGTCAACGCAGTCAAGTTGCGATTCGACGCTGCTCAATAACCCATTGAGACATAGTGTCCTGCAGGCATGAATGAGCCGGCACATTACTACGACTCATCGCGGCGGCTCAACTAGAGCACGACGTCGCAGGTTCGATTATGCAGCTTGGGGGGAAACTTCTTCACGCGCAAAGGCTTGTTCAATAATTAAGTGTTGCGAAGAGATGGTGCTATTTTAATGAAGTGCTCTCACAATACTGCCACCAATGATGATAAATATGTGCCATTGATATGCTATGAACCGATTTACGCTTCCTATGAAGTATTTTGTTAAAGACGCTTTGGAATAAAATATCTTCTGAAACACATCATGCCCCTTGCGCCTGCTGACACTACACACCCCGAAACGGCAGGCGCTCTTCGTGGAAATACTGCCACGCATTCCGATAGTAACGCACCGCCAGCAGCTTCACCGACGATGACTGAGGAGTGATCGATATATATATATATATATATATATATATATATATATATATATATATATGTGTGTGTGTGTGTGTGTGTGTGTGTGTGTGTGTGTGTGTGTGTGTGTGTGTGTGTGTGAACACACATTGCCTCCTTCGACTGGTCGGTGCACTGGCTGTTAAAAGACTCCCGCAACGTGGCCACGACTGACACTGTCGAATCTATTCAGCCCCGAGCATACATTCTCTGGCTCCTCGTGCTCTAGGTGGAAAACAGCCAAGCCGAACTGCACGTACGGGCCTTTGCCTTCCAAAGGTTTTAGCAAAATGCTTTCTCATTATCGTATATGAACATATGGCGACTCTGGACTTCGTAAACTTGCCGTCAACGCAGTCCGTACCGTGCCCGTAGCATGCGCACGCTTTGTGGCACGCGAGCGCCTAAGCAGCGTTGTGCGCATGCGCGTTCGTTACCGGTAGAGTCGCTGCGTAGGCAAGCTCACAGCGTATGCCCAACTAAAATTGTTTAATGATATTCTAGCTGAGATCAAGAAGACAAAATGAGCATGGGCAGGGCATTAATTTCATGCGAAGGCAAGCTAACCTATGGTGTTCAAGAGTAAGGGAGAAGGAAGATACGCGTAACAGACAGCGACAAAAAGTGAGGTGGCCGGAGGAGATTCGGAGCAACGTTACTGGAACTATGGTATCTGTAGATGAGTAGGTGCGCTGCCGGCGGGGTAAGCGCGCACCCTTTTTTCATGACGCAGCGCTGGCGCCACCGGTGAAATCACGGTTTGCGTCCGCTCCTCCGGCCTTTGCTATGCACGTATGAAGCCTGTTCACTTGAATAATTTTTAAGTGCGCGTGACTTTATCGCGAGTACAATTGAAGAAAGAAAAAAGAGAGAGACGTGTGCATGTCATAGGGGCCAGGGATGCAAGAGTGGAATGTCTGACTAGTTCAGCTCAGCCGCCATAGGTGCAGTATAGATTGCCCCCTAGTACTTTGTGCCATAAGGCGGTCCCCAGAGTACAAGTTCAAACGCCATATTACGGCATTTTTTTTTCTATTATCCCTCAAAATGTCTGCACAAGCAAACAATTTTTCGTCCAACAATGATAACGTAGCTAAGAAAGTACTTTTAAAGCTACCGCGCAGCCACCCACCGTACCCAGTGGAGGGCTCGTTTCTCCGATGGCTGTGAGATGGCGCTACGGGTTCCACTGCAGCCAAGCTTTTCGACTGGTTCACCGTCGCAGCAGATGATGGGGATTTCCAAATAATTTTGACCGAATCAAACTAGTACCCCACTTACATGTAGTATAAAACAAGACTGATCACCAAATGCAACCTCAGTGTGAAATCTGAGTCCGAACAAACTTGCAGTTAGACCGAGATAATTTTTTTTTTCGATTTTCTCTGATCGACGCAACAGTCAGCGTAGAACTGAACCAGTTTCGCAGCTTCCCATCTGGGCACTGTGGAAGAATACACCATGGCGTAACACAGGAATTAGAAGCGGGGTTACATGCTCGCGGAATATTTTCTTTTCTAGTTTTTTTTTATTTAGCTCACTTCTATTCGACATTGAAGCAAGCATTTGCTCTCAGCTAATGTGCGCTTTCATGCTCATCATTCAGGGACAAAGACGTGTTTCTTGGCCTGTTTGAAACCGGTGCGAAAATCTCTGGTGATCGTACGTTAGTGCTTAACGGAAATTTTATTGCGAATTGTGTATTTAGGCGGAATTGCTGAGATCAACCGCGAAACAACGGCACGGAGGAGCTAATTGAGCCTTAGCGATATCGGTTCCTGTATAACGCCTGGTAATTAACGCGTGCTGTGATCACCGTGAAAATATCACCGATGCAGAGAGCTGCAGTCGAACGTTCCTATGAGAGAACTGCCGCTGTAGTGGTTCTGAAGCGTGCGCTCATTGTATGCACACGGCGCGCTATTTGTGCAATTCCTGTACAAGTAATGATTCTATGCGCAACACGTACCGGATTAGCCTTATACCCCTGTCACACGGCCAGTTTCAATCACCCTCGAGTCGAGGGTCTTCGAGATTCTCAATCGCCATCGAACTCGCCGCTGCTGCACGGCAAATCTCAATGGCCATTGAAATGGTTCTCGTGTCTTACGCCACGGATGTGTGGCGCCACAATCGCTACTTTGGATTTTGGAAAAATTACAAAAATATTTAATAAATGTATACTAAATGCTGAAATACAGACATACGCGAAAGTCGTTCAAAACCCTTTTAACTACACGTACGCGACGGACATATGCATACACTGCTATAGCCACACTAATACAAGACGAGCCAAAACCAAGCCAGTCCAACTGCGTCGGAGCGCTGCTTCGTCAGGCTTAAGACGTGGGAAATCGCCATGATAGCTGAAAAATAAGAGCTATTTGCCTCTTGAAACTTTATGCGAGGGTAAGAATGGGCAAATTGAAGGCGAATACAACAGCTTGGAACACGATATTGCTTTGAGGGATTAGCGACGAAGCTGTTATCGCTGTAAAGCGGGCGGGCAGGGTGCCGCCATGTTGTCAACGTTAAGTACGCAAGCAACGCAAAGACTGCAACGCAAAATTAATGCACTTAAAACAAGTCTAATATAATTTTCAAATAATTTTACAGGCTGCTTGCATTAAATTTTATGCGAATAATGTTTGTTCATGTTTTTGCACCGTGGATGTGTCGTGTACGAAAGTGCGCTTGGCGCCGCTCGAAGCAACGCTAGCAACCTTGGGCAGCGCTCGAAGGCCCTCGAAATCTCGATGGAGTTCTGCGCTACTCCGTTGAC